>NW_007260100.1:1588366-1711519 GCF_000164805.1 Carlito syrichta
AGGTCTTGCCAAGTTGCCCAGGTGGGTCTTGAACCCGTGGGCTCAGACAATCCACTCACCCCGGCCTCCCAAAGTGCGGGATTACAGGCTGAGCCACCGAGCCCAGCCGAAATGGTAAATTCTTAAGGTGATGGATACCCCAAATGTCCTGACTTGGCTACACATTGTCTGCATGTATCAAAAACACACATGCACCCCATAAATATGCCAAATATGTATTAATAAAAAATAGACATTTTCAGAAAAACAAAAGAGAGACACTTTAGCAGACACAGACTCCCCCCACTACCCCAAGGAAATTCTAAATTATACAGCTCAGGCCAAAAAACAACAACAAAAAATCATTCCAGAAGGAAGTGCTGGGATGTAACTAGAAATGATGAGTCAAGAAATCAGTAAATTTTTGCATATATCTAAACAAATTTTGGCTACATAAAATTAATAATGTCCAATGTGTAGAGTGACCAAGTCAAAGTTGATCTAATATCTAGGAACATAGTACATTACAGAGGTTGATAGAGGTTCAACGACATAAAGTCTTTTCATTGTTTGGAGGAGTGTGAAGAAGTTGATTAATCTTAGGCTTTAAGTATACATGTTAACATGTTGGGGAAATAAGAAATGAGACCCCAAAAGCCCCAATCAATTCAAAGTAAGGCAAGAAAGAAAGAAAGAAAAAACACCTATAGGAAAAGCAAGATAAAAACCAGATCCTAGGATGATAGAAATAAATCCTAATTATACTTGTGATCACTATAAATTTAGATGAATTAAAAGATCTAGTTAAAAAATAATGATTGCCAGACTGCATAAAAAATAACATGTAGCTATATGCTACATAAAAAGATGTATGGGAAACATAATGGCACAGGAAGGCCACAATTAATAAATGAGAAAAGATATATTAGGCAAATACCAAATGAAAGCCAGTATATCTAAGCTGTCAAAAATAATCAAAGTATGTAATTATTTGAACAGCATGATTAAAAAATTTGATCTAATGTACTCAACGATTATAAAATACAAGTTATTTTCAATCACACACAAAAAGTTACAAAGATTGATCATGTACTAAGCCATAAAGCAAGTTCTAAATTTCACAGCACAGGTATCATGTATAACATATTATTTCTTCATAATTCAATAAAGTTAGAAATTGGAAGGCATTAAAAGCCTAAATAAATGGATATGAGTGGAAACGCTTAATATTACACATTTGCCAATTCTTTCCAGATCAAACTTTAGATATGATGCAATTGAAATCAAAATTTTAAAAGTGTGTATGTAATTTGAGATCTGATTCGAAGACTCACATAGAAGAACAAAAGTCTCTCATAGCCAAAACACTAATGACCAAGAACAAGGGTTGGGGCAATATTGCCTTAACAAATATAAAGATGATAATAAAGCAGTAATCAATAAGAGAGTGTAGACTTTGTTTAAGGATAAACAAAGAGTCCCATAAAATAGTAAAAACTTTCTGAGAATGAATCATTATATATATAGAAATGATTTATGATAGGGCCAGTATTGGAGATCAATGGGAAATATAGGGAATATTCAACAAATTATGCTTGGATAGTTGATTATACATATAGAAAAGCATAAACTATATTATACACAAAATAGTTCCAGATTGATTAAAAGCAAATATGTAAAACAAAACTTGAAAACTTTTATAAGACAACTTAAAAGAATATCTTTATGACTTTGGTAAATGAAATGACTTCTTAAGACACAAACAATGAAACTGACAAAAGAAACTGATGAATTTGACAATATAAAAATTAAGACACCATAACTAAAGTGAAACAAGAAGTCATGAATTGGAAGAAGATACAAAATGAGAATTAGATAATCAAGTTAATTTTAAAAGATGAACAAACAAATTAAACAAATATTTCATAGAAGAGGTACACAACAGACCAATACGTGCATGAAAAATGCAATAGCAATCTAATAGTAACTGGGAAATACAAACTAAATGTGATACCACTTTAAAACTCTCAAATGTATAAAAAAGTGAAAGATCTGATCTTATCAAATATTGGTAAGATTGTGGAGCAATTGGAGCTTTTATATACTGTGGATAGTACTAAAAAGTGGTACAACAACTCTGAGAAACAATTAGGCATTATTTTGTAAAGATGAAGATATATCAATTCCACCTCTATAAATAATGCCTAATGAAATCTTTTATACTCATTAACAAGAAGATAGTAATATTTGCAGTAGTAAAATAAGATAAGAAAGAAAGAAACAGGAAACAACCATAAGTACAAAAACAGAATAGAAGGGAAAAATACAGTGTCATATATTATAGAATGGAATAGTACACAGCTGTAAACAGAATGAGCCACCACTACAGGCAACAACATGGAAGAAATAAATTACCATAAGGTCAAGTAAAAACAAAAAACAAAACAAAACAAAATCTTAGAAGATTACCTAAAGAATAATACCATTTATGTTAAGTTAAAAAACATACAAAATTAAATAACATATTAATTGTGGATACAAACATGTGATAAAAAATGCATTGGAATGATAAACAAAAATCAGTATAGTAGTTACCTCAGGGAGAAGGATGGGATTGGGGGAATGGGATCGGGAGAGAGACATAGCAGGGAGCTTTAATATTCAGTCAATGTAATTTTGTAAGCCAAAGAATGAGTAAACAGGAATTGGATTTATTACATGTGTGTGTTTGTGTGAATGCATGTGCACACATGCATGTGTGTGCATGTGTGTATATATATATTTATTAACAAATGCCATTTTGAGTACTTTTAGGTTCACAGCAAAATTGAGTTGAAAGTACAGATGGTTCCTATAATATCCTTTATCTTCACACATACACAACCTCCCCCACTATCAACATCTCCAACTACAGTGGTACATTTGTTCATTTGTTACAATCAATGAACCTACAATGACACATTATTTTCACCTAAAGTTCATATTAGGGTTCTCTCTGGGTTTTGTACATTCTGTGGATTTAGACAAATGTGTAATGTCATCCACCACTATAGTGTCATACAGGATAGATTACCGGTCTAAAAATCCTCAGGGTTCCATTTATCCCTTTCCTCTGCCTAACACCTGACGACCATGAATCTTTTTTTTTTTTTTTTTTTTTGAGTCAGAGTCTCACTCCATCACCCAGGCTGGAGTACAGCGGCATGCTCACGGCCACCGCAGCCTTGACCTGTTGAGCTCAGGCAATCTTTCTGTCTCAGCCTTCCAAGAAGCTGGAACTACAGATGTGCACCAATACTCCCGGCTAGAATCTTTTTACTGTCTCTGTATTTTTGCCTTTTCCAGAATGTCACATAAGCTGAACTCACATAGTATGTAACCTTTTACAGATTGAATTCTTTTGCCTAGGAATATGCATTTTAAGTTTTCTCCATGTCTTTTCATGGTTTGATGGCTCATTTCATTTTAGCACTGAACAATATTCTATTATCTAGATGTCCCATGGTTTATTTTTTAAAACAACCACTACAAGGGTGGTTTATTGTCCCACCCTTAACCACCATTCCCACCCTAGAAAAGTTCCAGAAAGCTGACTGATCTGGATTACATTCAATACAAGCTGGAATATGAAATCAAGATGAATCATACTGATTCAGCAGGTGAGAAAAAATCCAGTCACACTCTTAAAGGAGTTGTCAGCAATAAAGTCTCAATATCAAACTTTGTATTTATTGTGGTTGCTTACAAGTTTTAGCAATTATGAATAAAGCCATACACACATCTTTTTGTAGATTTTTGTGTGGGCATAACCTTTCAATCATTTAGGTAAATACCAAGGAGTGTGATTTCTGAATCGTATCATAAGAGTAAATTTAGTTTTGTGACAAACTGCTAAACTACCTTTTAAAGTGACTGTACCATTTTGCATTCCCACCAGCAATGAATGAGAGTTCCTCAGGCTCTACATTCTCACCAGCATTAGGCATTGTCAGTGTGCTAATAGGTATGTAGTAGTTGTTTTAATTTATTTATTTTTATAACACAAATATTTTGTTTATCCTTTAATTTTCAAACATAATTATTCACATGTTGACTGACTGAAATGTACATAAACATTTCTTTATGATAGGCCAGAACATCTACATTATTCTGACTATACAAAAAGAAAACAGATGCAAAACTTGTTAAGGGACTTTGCATACAAGGCTGTGTATGTTTCAATCTTTCTATTCTTATTTCATCCTTTTGACTGAACTTTGTTCATATAATCTCTGCCCTTCTTATATTCTCTTTTATGAAAGGCATCATTATTCAGTCATTCAAACCAAACCTCCTTTTCCTTTACCAGCCTCCCACCTCTAGTCATCAAGTGTTAAGACATCTTCCTAAATTTCTCTGGAATTGATCTCTCCTCCTTTAGAGTTCCCTTTTGCAAGTCCATTTCTTCATAAGTCTGGCATGTGAGATTTTAATTGTTCTGCCAAAGTTTTCTCTTTAGTCAGTGGTGACAGCTCCAGGTTTGTTTGCTTTTGTAGTGCTTATATCATGTTCACGGTCTTATCCACAGCAGCACAGATGCAACCCTTAGTCACTTTCTGCTCAACGGCAGCTGGTATAAAGCTGTATACAAAGTTTGATATCAAGACTTTATCACTGACAATTCCTTTAAGAGTGTGACAGGATTTTCTTGCCTGCTGAATCAGGATGGCTCATCTTGATTTCACATTCCAGCCTGTATTTTATGTAATTCAGATCAGAGTCAGCTTTCTGGAATTTTTCTGAGATGGGAATGCGGGGTGAGGGTGGTACTCAGTTTTTTCCAGGATTGCCACACATCTTCTCCGAGGCAGAAGCTATAGACCCAAGGTTCAGCTCGGAGTGGACAGCACAGGCATAAACGATATTATCAACACTAGCTTATTATCTCCACCTCCATGTTGAATAGTTGACACTCCTCAGATTTAGCTTAAGCCCCAAGCCTTACTAGCATGGAGAGTCTTTATTCTGTAGTGGTTGTTTTAACTTGCAATTCCCTAATGACATAGAATGTTGAACATCTTTTCATATGCTGATTGTTATCTGTATATCTTCTTTAATGAGATGTCTGATCAGGTGTTTTGCCAATTTTTTTAATTGGGTTAATACATTTTCTTATTGTTACGTTTTAAGAGTTCTTTGTAAGTTTTGGATAGCAGTCCTTCAGCAAATATATCTTTTGCAAATATTTTCTCCCAGTCTGTGGCTTGTCTTCTCATTCTTTTGACATTGTCTTTCACAGAGCAGAGGTTTCTCATGTTTTCAATTTCTGGTTAAAACAATTTAAAAAGTGCCTCCTCTCAGGATTTATTTCAGAATTTTAATTTACCTCCATGAACATCATTTTCCAACTTGTTGTGGAGGGTATAAAGGTGATATCATGAATGTATGATTTTTTCTACAGTTTATATTCTCATCTTTTATCATAATATACAGACTATCCTTCTTTTAAATTTTATGAAAAACTCCACAGTTCCTGTTATGTTATCTTGGCGTCTTGGCATATAAGAATGTTTCTTACAAGGGGTATGGGGTACCACAAAAGTTATCTTTATGGCTAAACATAATCTGGCAGTACAATATATTAGCAGGCTAAATTGCCTGCGTCTACAGTGGATTGTATAAACATTCAACCTAGTAAAGTAATGCTGCTTTGTAAAAGCTCAAGTGTCCTACCCTTGATTTTATTAGAATTCACAATCTTTTCCTTAGTGTATCCCTGTAAAGAACAGAATAGAATTTCTGAATGGCTTACACTGAATATTAAAGGAAAGGAAAGTTGCTGGCAAAGTCAAGGAATTATTTTTTTGTTCTCTCTCCCTCTGAGTAGTACAAGAAACCACTCAGGTAGGTTCTCTACATTCCAGACATGCAGGCTTCCATGGATGAAGTCTTTCCTCCACAAGTCAACTGCCTTGCTGTCAGCTCCAATGTCAGTCCCTTCAAACTCTCTGTTTTCATAATAAACTCTGACCTGGCATGACCACCTCCTTCATGGTTCGGGAGTCATTGAAGAGCCAGCAAAGATCAGAGCTGGGTCTCTCCCGAATGAAGCTACTGACTGTGCCCAATTGTATATAATTATATGTAGACAACCGTCCTCTTGGGACTCAGCAGAGGCAAAGAGAGATGAGTTTCTACCACCGTGTTAGAGCATAAAGGACAGTTCCTTATTTTGTAAGCCACACAGCTGTAGGATTGGACAACATATCACCACTTAGCATTTGGACAGCTAACTGTTCAAAATCTATATCCTGTCTAGTGTTACTTAGCTGAAGAAAGGATTTTTTTTGCAGCTTTTGGACTTGATAGCTTTAGGGCCATCTGTGTAAAGTCTGTTCTGTTGAAAGCAGGCAACTTTTGCCCTCAATGTAAAGTTGTCATTAGCTGAATCAGCACCAGTTCAGGGAGGTTTGCAATTCCACAATTGCAGCTTCCTTAATGTCATTCATGGATGTGTCATTCATATTCAAACCAATGTGGAAAACTTAAACCTGAGGATTTGCACACTGGATTGTTTTTGGCAAAAACATAAACATTTTTAAAAGAAAGATGGGGGTCTCTGAGTTAGTTAAAAATATTAATTCTGAAGTTGAAATAAGGTTTGGATTTTGATTAATCATTTTGTTTGAGAAGATTGAGATTGGTTTGGAAGCTCAGACCTCACTAAATAGCTTTAAGAACATGAGGCAAATGCAGTTATGTACAGCAGATCTAGTTTTGTAAATCACAATTTCCTGTTTGCCTTGTCACGGGGCCAGTCCTCACAAGACACCTGCCCCTCTGCTAAGCCTTAGGGCCTTACCACTGTGGAGAATTCTAAAAAGCTCCAACACCCAAGACCACCTGCAACACTGCAAGGCACGTTGGCTCCTCTTTGTTGTTTTAGTTGATGATGATCCATACTTTAACTGCATAATATTGCAATGATAAGAGAGCATTTTCTGGATAACTTTTTGGCTATGCAGCGTCTTTACTAATAAACCAAAGGGGAGTGACATTTTTGTCCTTCTTATTGCTTTTTTTTTTTTTTTTTTTTGAGTTGGATTCTCACTCTGTGGCCCAGACTGGAGTGCAGTGGCCGCCCCCGGCGATCCTTCCGGCGATCCTTCTGCTGGGCTCCGGTGATCCTTCTGCCTCAGCCTTCTGAGTAGCCGGAATTACAGGCATGTGCTACCACGCCCTGCTGATTCTTTGATTTATTGTAGAGATGAGGTCTTGCTGCCCAGGCGGGTCTCGAACCCGTGGGCTCAGGCAATCCACTCACCTCAGCCTCCCAAAGGCGTGGGATTACAGGCTGAGCCACAGAGCCCGACCTTATTGCTGTTTTTAATGAAGTTTCATTTCTTCAATTTTATTTTTCCTTTAGGAAGCCAGACAGGTACACGCATACACAGTGTAGTAATAACGTTGGGTTTCATTACAAAAATATTGTTAAATGATGTAGATTCAATTAATTTTTAACAAATATTCACTCTCTTTTCCTACCTTTCTAAAAGAAAAATGTTTCCTCATCCCATTAATGCCAGACTTGGGTAATAACTGGCTTTGGCTATTGGAATGAACTGGAAGTAACAGAGTAATGGTTCTGGAACTAGCCTTAAGAAATATCCCATGTTTCTACTTAGCCTCCTGGGACCTTCTAACTTCTGTAGGGAGAGCAACATACTCCAGAGAGCTGCTGACGATCCAACCTAATAATTGTAGCACAGGCCTAAACTTGACTTAAAGCCTAAAGCAGAGCCACTCCAGCCAAACTGCCCACTCAGTAGCAAAGAATAAATTATTATGTTGCAAATTATAGAATTTGAGGGTGGTTTGCAACTCAGAATTATATGTCAATAGCTGATGATTATAGTGTTATCTATAATTTAAACAAATATTGATTGATATAATTCAAACACCATGTAATTCACTCCCTTAAAGTATATAATTCAGTGGTTTTAATTTATTCACAGTCACCATCACCACAATTTAAGTTTAAAACATTTTTATCAACCCAGAAAGAAACCTTGTACCCACGAACATCACTTTTTACCCTCACCCCCAGCTCTAGGCAGTCACTATTCTACATTGTGTCTGTAAATTACCTGCTATGAACTTTTCATGTTAAATGGAATCATACAATAGTTGTCCTTTTCTGTTTGGCTTTTTTCACTTAGCATAATTCTTTTAAGGTTCATCCATGTTGTATCATATAGTAGTACTTCATTCTTTTTTATTGGCAAATAATATTCTATTATGTGGAAATAGCACATTTTAGTTATTGATATCTTAAGTTTTAACTAAGTTGACCAGATGATATTTATACTGAAACATAAAGATACTAATTAAAGATTGTACCCTCGAGACCTGCCTGGGCAACTTGGCGAGACCTATCTCTACAATAAATCAAAAAGTTAGCCGGGCGTGGTGGTGCGCGCCTGTAGTTCCAGCTACTTGGGAGGGTGAGGCGGAAGGATCGCCGGAGCCCAGCAGGTCGAGGCTTCGGTGGCCGGGAGCAGCCACTGCACTCCAGTCTGGGTGACAGAGTGAGACTCCAACTCAAAAAAAAAAAAAAAAAGATTGTACCATATACCATATATCATACTAATAAACTTTTTTAAAAAATGCCAGCCTGACACAGACTCATGTACTTTTTAAATGATATTACCGAGAGAATTATTAGCTTATTTTCTATGAACATTCCGATCTTTTTTTCTTTATGTTAATATTATCACAAATACTGTGAGTGGTATAGTATCAGTTCTCCTATGACAAAGGCTTGCCACGATATTAATGCTGTGGTACTGTGGGTAAAAAATGTGTTGGACTAGAAATAATAGTAATAATTTTGGCTCTATCACTTGATGTTTGAGAGTAGGTAAATCATGAACTTATGACCTCCAAAATAAAGGCAGCATTTACTAAGCACTTATCAAGTAAACAATGTTCCCAGCACTTGATGTATATTTTTTCATTTATTCTTTACAACAACCTTATGAGCAAAGAATTATTAATATTCCCATTTCAAAGATGAAAAGACTGAGACTAAGAGAGATTAAGTGGTCTGTCCAAGGTTAAGACCTTATATTTAGAAACCTCTGATTCCCAGCCTAGCACTAGTTCCAACTGGCCACAAATGTCTCAGTCAGCATTCACTTAGTTGTGAAATCAAGATAACATCTGTGTGATCTTCATGGTAGGGTGTGACAATATACATGAATTATATGGAAGTACTAGGATAGTAAGGAATTGACAGACACAGATTACCTTCAGTGATGGGCTTTTTCTAGGTATAAAAATGGGGGGAGAGAAATGACATAGAGCTATTGACCATCTCTTCGATCTCTCTGTGTGATTGCACACACCTTTAGTCCCAGTTACTTGGAAGTTTGAAGCTGAAGGATCGCCTGAGACAAGTGGGTCAAAACTGTTGTAGCTGTGATCATGCCACTGCACTCCAGCCTGGGCAACAGAGTAAGACTCCAACTCCAAAAAAAAAAGAAAAAGAAAAAGAAAATTTCACTCTCCTTTTTCAAACATTTGTTGAGCACATACTGGGCAGGCTCCATGCAAAAAGCTAGGGAGCAGAAGATGACTAAGATATATTCTTTGTTCTTAGCAAACTTACAATGGAAAGTCTCTGTTTTGAACATGGAATTCATGCCTCCTCTTTTTGAAGACTGATTTTAGCTACAGAAATGCTTACTTGGATACAAACTTTAAATATAGAAACTAGACAAATATATGATTGTATTCACATATTCTTTTTACATTAATTTTCATTCTTTTAATTTAATTATTCAATCTCATATTAATGTTACATTAATTTTACTGAGCATGTCACAAAAAGTTAAAAAAAGCAATTTCACGTGATAAAATGAAGCTAAATGTTTCAAAAGTATGCATGAACAAAGGCATAATGCAAACTCAATTGCTTTGTAACAATTAGTAGTTAACACTATAGTGTACCTAATATGTGCACAGGTATTATATTTCTAGGCACTGTGGGCAAATTCAAAAGAAGACATAAGCATCCCTGGCATTTAAAACCTACAGTGTGATTATGCTTATCCAGTAAGAGCACTCAATAGTAGCATTTGCTAAGGCAGTGAAAAAAGTCTTTTTACTATCCCTTCATTTCAAACAAAATTTTCTTTCCATGTAGTTAGATGAGGACTATGGCCCACAAGATCAAGAATCTCCTTTAGAATAGAAGTGTGAACAAGAAATGTGTCTGTTCATCTCTGATTTTTTATTGTCTGACAGAAATATAGTACATAGTAGACACTCAATTTGCTGAATGAATGAATTTATAGATGGTTGATGAACAATAGAGTACTACTTTTCTCTGGTACTCATATTTTTTTGTGTGTGTGAGAACTATTCTTCTTAAGAAACAATCCAAGAGTATGCATGATCATTTTCACTCTGGCTTTTGTTGCCAGATTGTCAATTTTGAGATCAACATAATACCCATGTTGGTCAAGTTGGAGAATTTAGGGATGCCCTGAGACATAATTCCAAAACGATCATTATGAAACAACCATCATGAAGTGGGGGAGGGTTAAAGCAAACAAAAAAGAAATAAAACTATACAGTCAATATGAAAAAATGACAGTGCTGGTTTACCTAACAGGTAGGCTAGGTGCATGCCTAAGGCACTAAGCACATCAGGGGCAACAAAGAAAAACATAATGCTAGAACAAACTTATCTGGCATTTTGCAATCATTTCAATACACATGCATGTATTTGTTCAAAAAACAGAATTATATTTTGCATTATTAAACACAAATTTTTTATAGTCTTAGTCTGGCCCTGCTGACACAGCAGGTTTGTACAATGAAACAAGCAGATTTCACTTCTAGCAAAGATTCTAATTAGCCAGACATCAGAAAATGACCCACTTAGTCATTGTGTTTGATGGTGAAATAGATAGCCCTGCAGTCGAAAAGGAATGCTGGCAGGCATTCTCCCACTTTTTAAGTATGGGAGGGCAAGGCTGACAAGGAGCTGCAAAGGAGGTTTGGAATTCACATTTCCTTATATGTATTTACAGCAGAAAGCAATGTATATACTTTCATGGTTGTATACCTATGTGTGTAAGAGTTATGCCAAACAACTGCAACAAAGGATGGAGGAGAAATCCTATAAGAGTTGATATTTCAAAGGCTTTGCACCTTTCCACAACACTAACTGCAATTTTGATATCCAGTGTCTGTTTATATCTTGTCTTTTTTTTTTTGGCCATTTGATAGTTTTCCTATATTCACCAAAGACTTTCCTCTTGCAAATAAAAGAGCTTAATAATTTCTATAATAGAAGGATTACAGTTCCCACAAGCAATTTTTTTTTCTGTTTAAAAATTATTGTAGGTATAATAAAATGCAAGTAGTCCGTGACCAATGTAGTTGCTTGTGAAAGCATCAGAGTGAAAACTGAAAGATGAGAAAATGTAAAAAGGTCTTTTTCTTTTTTTTTTAAGGGCTATTATCGACTGCTGACATCCAGGTCAGGGCCAGGGAGAATAAATTAGTAGGGTAAAGCCATAACACAATAGCTTATGCTCATGTAGTCCTTTTTTTTTTTTTAAATGCAATTTCCACTGCACCAGTTCAAGGCACGTCTAGGTAAGTTATGTAACAGCTGCCCAGAGAATTGCATTTTGCTGTAGTTACAGCACTTTATATATGCTTTGCATGCATGCCATTTTTACTTGCTATTTGAAAAGAGCTAAGCTAATCTTTTTAGGTTTGACTATCAGTAAGTTATACTATTCTTTGCTTAAAAAAAACCCCTGAAGCTATTATTTTTCTGGGATGGTCTACTTCTCAACTCCTACTCCCTAATGAAGGTCTACTACTCCAGAACAGGTTTATTTTATTTAGCAAAAGTTGAACACAGGTTTCTAATAGCATATTTTCTTGAGGCTGTTTGCATTTGATGCTAAGGTGTGACATGATCAACATTGTGTATCTTCCTGAGCCCAGCCTATCATCTTTCAGGCATGTTTTGGGCTACCATATCCCAGAAGAGTATTGACCATGCTGAGAAGTTGATCTTCAGCAATTCTATTTCATTTATTAAGGGTTTATGACTCTAAACATTTACAGAATTCCTGCCCTCGTGATAGCCCAACAAAAATATTCTCTCTTAGCACATTCTCTCTTTTCTTGTCTATTGGAGGTTGACTATTGAGGAACTACAGCTCTGGTTGCTTGTAGAAGAAAAAGCTAAACTCACAACATTTGATGAAGTTGGCTCATCTTGTTTCTTCAGGTCTTGAGAAGGAAGAACCATAGGCCTGGTGATTTATATTCTTTTGAGAGTTTCTGTCTTCTTTTGTGAATTTATAAGAGCAGGTAGTCTCCTGTGATTTTGACTGTGGCTAAAAGGCAAACTAGAATATTCTGAATTTTTATGTCTTCAATTTGATCCGGCCTCTTGTGTGCTGATGGTGTTTTTCTCTAAATGGTAATATATAATATTGAGGTATGTAAATCGATATATGTAACCTAAATTAAACTTGACCTCCTTGTGGCTAGTGTTTTGGACAATCTTAACGTGATGACAGATCCAAAGGAAGAATAACTCTAACTCAAGGGGCATTTAAACATATGTGGATTTTTTTTATTGGGCCATGCAATAACAGGCTAAATGATTTTTTTTCTATCTATCTCTATGCCAGTTACTCAAAAACTCTCTCCTCCATTTCTAGCTCTATTCTCTGACACCAAATTGCACCCATGCTCACTTATTCTTCCATCTTCTTCATCCTTTTCTGCTCTTTCTTACTTCCTCATCTGACCTTGCATAACTAATATCTTCTCTGAGAAGCTTCTTGCCACTTCTTTCTTTATAAACATTTTTCTTTTCTAAACTTTAAAATAGGAAATATTCCAAATATGCCAAAAAAAAAAAAAAACCAAGAGAATAATTTAACAAAACCCATGTACACACTGAGATGAAACATCTTTTATGCTCATTTTTAAAAATAAAATGGAGACTATCTGCTCCTTGAATGTTCCCAGGAGCAAAGCTCAAATAACATATTAAGTCTGATACGTGTTTACAGTAGTATGTAGATTTTTAAAATACTGATTTGGGCAGTCTCCTCCCATTGTGGGAGTTTTCTGTCCTCTTAATAAATTCTGCTTTCTCAAAATAAAAAAAATACTGATTCAATTTGTTTTTCATATTTACATGTCCATTCAAGTTTTCTATTTCTATCTGAGTCAGTTTGGTAAGTTATATTTTGTGTAGGTTAGATATTTTTATGAGGAAAATGTCCACTTTCTTTAGGAAAAATTTTCCAGATTCAATGGAATGCATTTTTTTAAGTTTTTGCCCATGATTTTTTTTTTTTGCTTCAGATAATTTCTCCTTCAGTCTTCCCCAGTGCACAAGAAGTAGAACACAGAGTTTGGGGACTCTCTCTGTGCTGAGGGGCTCAACAAGAAGATGTCCTGTACTAAGTGTTGTAACTTGGGAATTTGTTTTTAATAAAACTCCTAAAGGAGCAGAAGCATTAACTTTGCAGTAATCACATATGAGTTTAGCTCACTAGGGTTTTTCAACAGTGGTTTTTTTTTTAAAGCTTTAATTATTTAAACTAGCAAGACCCTATATTTAGGCTTTGCTTCTTATAATGAAATAATTACACCGGAATATCCGAGTGACTGATTTCTCCCCTGCATGCATGAATTAAGGTAGAAAATGTATTGATTTTTCTTCCAATGATAACAGAAGGAAAGGTCACAGCTTCCAAAAAGTCTCGTTTCAGAAAGATTCATGCTTGGAATAGTGCATTCTCTTTAATGAGAATAAAACATGTGGGTGGTTGAACAAGTATACCATTTTTGGCTTTGATTTCCCAATGGAAAGAATATCAAGTAATATAATAATTTAAAGGGTGCTAAAATCTTTTATTTAACCTTAAGAATTGCACTTGTGTAAAACAACATGGTTTTTTGAGACAAGGTTTCACTCTGTTTTCCAGGCTGGAGTGCAGTGACACAATCATGACTCACCACAGCCTTGACCTCCTGGGCTCAGGCAGTTTTTCCGCCTCAGCCTCCTAATTAGCTAGGACTACAGGTGCAAGCCAGTATGCCCAGCTAATTTCCCTTGTTTTTTTGGAGAGACGAGGTCTTGCTTTGTTGTCCAGGCTGGTCTTAAACTCCTGGCCTCAAGCGTTCCTCCTCTGTCAACCACCCAAAGTACTGGGATGACAGGCATGAGACACCGCACCTGGCTATAAAGCAACTGTTTTACTGTTTAAAAATTACTTTGGGTTTCTATTTCAATACCCAATATCCACGGACCCTACTGAGTTGAGCTCTCCTGGGACCTGTGGAAATCCAGTTTGAGCTCTTGGGTACTTAATAAATAATCTGTACAATGTTGTAAGGTGTCACAGCTGGTGCCTAGATGCTAGGAGGAGGAATTCAAGGTTAACTAGGGATAGTAGAAGAGGATAAATAGGATGTCAGAATACTTGCTATTATATTATTAATAGCAAATGTTTTTTAACACTTGGTGCAGACACTATGCTAGTTTGTTAACAATATTTTATCTAATTGTAGCAGTTCCTTTTGAAAGCTAATAAAGGAATATCTGAGGCTAAGTAATTCGTAAAGAAAAGAGGTTTATTTTGACGCAAGGGTTTTGCATGGTGTCGGCGTCTGCTTGGCTTTTGGCTTCTGGTGAGGTCTCAACAAGCTTTTACTGGTGGCAGAAAGCGGCGGGGGCGGGGTTGCTGCATGTCACATGGTGAAAGAGAGCAAGAGAGAAGGAGGTGGGTGCCAGGTTCTTTTAAAAAATCAATTCTCTCATAAACTAATAAGAGAAAACTCACTCATTGCCCTAAGAACAGCACCAAGTCTTTCATGAGGGGTTTGTTCCCCTGATTCAATCACCTCTTACCAGACCCTACCTCCACCACTGAGGAATCACATTTCAACGTGAGATTTGGAGAGAACAACATCCAAACTATATAAGAACCTTTTAAAGTTGGGATTCTTATTATCTTTGTTGTACCTCTGAAGAAGCTGAGGCTCAGATAAGTGATTTTTCCAATGATACAGTGCTTGTAAATCTCAGTGACAAGCCTTAGGTCTACCTTTAATCTTTAATTCTAAAATCTATATTTCTGACCCATATGCAATAGTTGCTCTTCTGATTGGAAAATGACTAGAAGTATGGAATGGAAGTAGATGTGATTAAATTCCAGTATAATCTTTTCACTCCAGAATAGTATTTGTGGCCTAAAGACTTTTTAATACAGTAAGTCCCCTACATATGAACGAGTTCTGTTCTGAAAGTGCATTCGTAAGTCCAATTTGTTTGTAAGTCCAACAAAGTTAGCCTAGGTACCCAACAAACACAGTTGGCTATATAGTACTGTACTGGATAGGATAGGTTTACAACACTTTTCACACAAATAATACATAAGAAACGAACACAAAAACAAAGAAAACATTTTTAATCTTTTTTTGTTTGTTTGTTTGAATTGGAGTCTCACTCTGTCGCCCAGACTGGAGTGCAGTGGCCACTCCTGGCCACTGCAGCCTCGACCTGCTGGGCTCCGGTGATCCTTCTGCCTCAGCCTTCCAAGTAGCTGGAATTACAGGCGCACGCTACCATACCCGGCTAATTCTTTTGATTTATTGTAGAGATAAGGGCTCACCAAAGTTGCCCAGGCAGGTCTCGAACCCGTGGGCTCAGGCAACCCACTCACCTCAGCCTCCCAAAGCACAGGATTATAGGCTGAGCCACCGAGCCTGGCTAATCTTATAATATATTACCTTGAAAAGTACAGTAGTACAGTACAGTACTATAACTGGTATACAGAGGCTGGTCTCTAGTGAACAGGCAAGGAGAGTTACTGACTGGAAGTGGGAAAGGAGGTGGGAGATGGTAGAGCTGAAGGATCATCAGCAATAGGAGATGAAGGACAAGCTGCAGTTTCACTCATGCCTGACATTATTGGCACAGGTTCTGGTTCCTTGCTGGATTCAATTCTATCTACCCTCTTTAAAAAATGATTCTGTGATGTCTAGGTAGTAGCTTTTTTTTCTCATAGATGACATGGTAGCACTGGATTACATTCTGAATGGCTGCTACAACCTTTGTGTACCATTCTACGTTTGGGTCCTGTGCCTCAAAAACTAACAGTGCCAGCCGGGCTCGGTGGCTCAGCCTGTAATCCCGCGCCTTTGGGAGGCTGAGGCGAGTGGACTACCTGAGCCCGCGGGTTCGAGACCCGCCTGGGCAGGCGAAACCTCATCTCTACAATAAATCAAAAAATTAGCCAGGCATGGTAGCGCGCGCCTATAATTCTGGCTACTCGGAAGGCTGAGGCGGAAGGATCGCTGGAGCCCAGCAGGTCGAGGTTGCAGTGGCTGGGAGCGGCCAATGCACTCCAGTCTGGGCGACAGAGTGAGACTCCAACTCAAAAACAAAAACAAAAACAAAAAACAACATCAACAAAAACCTAACAGTGCCTCCTCAATAATACCAACGCACACTCGCATCTTTGAAAGTTTACAATTTACAGGTTTGTATGTAGGGGACTTAGCATATTTTTAAATTTTAGGATTGCCTGTTTAAACTATAGATGCACTTGATGCTACTGTTTAATGAGGCTCCTCTTGTTGCTCTAGAATGTTTAATCAACAGATGGATTGTTTTTTGAAACAAACGTTCATCTGCTTAATAATGTGGAGTTACCTTGCTGAGGCCCCTGCTGTCTGTGATTTTTTCTCAGTTACAGTTTCTTGCATTTTTCCATCCTTGATGACTGTCTCCAATGATGCCCACACTGATGCCCACAGAGACCTGTGACTTGTGAGGGCAGAGGAAAAGAAGCAAATACAGAGGGAGAGATGCTGAGGGGAGAGGGTAGAGTAACTGATTCAAGGTGTTAAATATACTATTATATAATATTTATTCTCTTCTCTCCAGAGAATAACTTTGTGTTCTACAGAATATATTATAATCACAACTATAGGGAGGTAACATGACGTGAAAAGGAGCAAATTCTTTGGAGTCAGATAATGATGATATTGATGACAATAATGGTAACGAGGAAAATAGTAACAACAGTAATAGCAGCAGCTATTATTTACTGAGTACTTGCTTTGTGTCAGCTGCTCTCTGAGCACCTCACATGTACTATCCCAATTAATTCTCTACCAACCCTGAAAGGTATATACTACTATCATTTCCATTTTATAGACATGGGAACTGAGGTAGAGAATGGTTAAGCAATTTTCCAAGGTCACACAAGAAATAGCTGAACTATGTCTCCATCCCGGGCAGTCTGACATCAGAACGTGTGATCTCAACTAATTCTGGGTTCACTTCTGATATCCACCATGTAGAAGCTACATGACTTGGAGCACATTATTTTCTTCCCTGAGCCTTGTTCTTCTCGTACGTGAAAACAGAGGGCTGTGGTATAGATTATGTGAGGCAATATACAGAAAGGTACCTAGCAGCACAGTGCCTGATCCATAGTAAAGGTTGAATAAATATTTACTCTTTCTCCTCCTTCCTAGTTGCTGCTCTGGACCAAGTTTTCTCAAATTGTGATCAAGGGAATACCTTTATCAGATTCACCTGGGATACTTATAAGCAATACATTGCCAGCATTTCCTATGCTCAAGGATATTCAGTTCATAGCCAGAAGGTTTGGTATAGTTAAATAAGCAAAGTCAAATTTTAATGTCATTTTCTAGCAAGTAGCAATAAAAAGAAATTAGTAAGTACCCTTTGAATTCTGGACAGATGTGGCTTTCTGGCCATCTGAATCAACTACATCACAAACATGTCAACCAAATATATAAATATGAATGAATCTTACATCATCATCATTCAAATCCATTTTAGATGATAGTGAGATTAGCAAAAACTAATAATAATATAGGGGCCAACTCTGTTAATTATGTCCCCAGAGTAGCACCACGTATGTTAGTGAATGTATGTACACATGCATGAGGGGTAGAATGCACATACACACATACACACACATATGCTTACAGACATGCAGAGAAAAAATCAGGCAAAATACATCCTTTTCCTCAGGGTACACATATGCAGCCTGACAATTAAGTTTGTGAACTCATCCTAGAAAAAGTGCTACATAACTCATTGCTGAATATAACTATGTTCACCTTCAAAGTATTCCCCTTGGGAAGCTATGCACTGACACCAACACCTAGTATACCCATCAAGGCAATTTTGAAACTCTTTTTCTGGAATGACCTCAGAGCTGTTGTTATGAGAATGAAGGAATTTGAATTAGAGCAACGAACAAACATTAAATTTCTTGTTAAACTTGGCAAGAGTGGAAATGAAATCAGGGACATGTTTGTCCAAGTTTATGGGGATAAGGTCATGAAGAAAACAGCAGTGTACAAATGGATTAAATGTTTTTTTGAGGGTAGAGAAAGCATCATTGATGAGAGATCAGGATAGCCAGTAATGAGCAGAACTGATGAAAACATTGCAAAAATTCATTGAATTTTGTGTCAAAACCATCAGCTGACTGTGAGGAGCATAGCAGACCAAATAAACATCATAAAAAAAATCAGTTAGGAAAATCTTGGCATGAGAAAGTTATGTGAAAAAGTAGTCCCAAAGGAGTTCTTGCATCACAACAGTGCACTAGCTCACACAGCTTTGTGAGGGAGGTTTTAGCCAGTAAACAAATTACTGCATTGAAACACCCTCCCTACTCACCTTATTTGGCCCCCAATTACTTTTTTCTTTACCCTAAGAGAAAGGAAATATTGAAAGGAAGACATGTTGATGCATTCAGGACATCAAGGACAATACAATGACAGCTCTGATAGCCATTTCAGAAAAAGAGTTCCAAAATTGCTTTGATGGGTGGACTAGGCACTGGCATTAGTGCAGAGCTTCCCAAGGGGAGTACTCCGAAGGTGACCATAGTGATAGTTAGCAGTGAGGTAGGTAGCTCTTTTTCTAGGATGAATTTGTGAACTTAATTGTCAGATCTTGTAGACCCTTCTGAAATGCCCATGTCAGAGGAGAATTACCTTATGTAGAGCTAATAAACTTTATGCGGAAGGGACTGTATGGCCAGAAATTAGAGACAAATTTTTCTCTTCCTCTAGTTAACCTTTGGAAAACAACACCCTTCCTGCGAGGTTATAAACAGCCCATGTCCAAAGTTTAAGGAAGGAAAAAAGAATCATTTGGAACATGTTCTCTTCAGTATTTGATACTTAAAGGTGGACAGTGCGTTGATTTAATCATTCATTTAAATGTTTATTGATTACCTGCCATGTAACAAAACAAAATTTGAGAACCACTCATCTGGTGATTTGAATAAGTGGTTAAGGAATGGTGAAGTAAAAAGGGAGATTTGAGGGTCTGATAGCCCACTGCCTTTCAAACTTTAACATGCATTTGAATCACCTGAGGAATCTTGTCGCCATGCAGACTCTGATTCAGTAAGTCTGGAGTAGGTGTCTGAGATTCTGCATTTCAAACAAGTGTCGAGGTGAAGTCCATGCCTGAGAGCCTCACTGTAGGTAACAAAGCTATAGTCTATATTGTACATTCCCAAATTTACCTTTTACTTATAGACCAGACTTTGATCATTCTCATTCATCTCAGGATCCTTTCATCAAAATGTGTGACTAGAATCAGAATTTTTTGATAGTGCTAATTAAATATGAAAATGCCCCTATGCGAGGCCGATGCACAATAAAGTTTGAAAACCACTGCTTTAAGAAAAACAGTGAGTAGAAATCATTCACATGTGTGAAGCAGGCCTCAACTCCTCAATTTACTATAGGTCAGTGGTTCTCCAACCAGCAACACATTAGAATCACCCAGGGAGATGTACAAAAATACCAATGTTCTGGTCCTATCCCAGACCAATTAAATTGGGATCTCTGGGGGTGGATCCCTGGCATCGGTATTTTTAAAAAAGGCTCCCTAGGCAATTCTAATATACAGACAGGGTTGAGAACCACTGCTAGAGAGCAAATTGCCTTTCTATTTAAACTTAGGAATAATGTTGATCTAAGCAGAAATTGTGGAGGTAATAGAGTTTGTCTTTGTCATGTCTCCTTTCTGGGTTCTTTTCATAAACACTCTTCCTGCCCAAGGTACCCATTGCCCTTGTGTTCTCCTGGCTGTCTGAGACTCCTGTCATGGTGACTCAATGATCCCATGTGTCCCTTGTCCTGGCTTTTTCTCCTTTCATCAGAAGCAAATCTATGCCTCATCTCCTATGAGTCTTTTTTTTTTTCTCCTGCTTGTAAGTAGAAACAGGTTAATCAGAAAAACCAATCCCAGGTCATGCGTAAATTAATGGGCTTTCCGTCTTTGGTAACACACTCCCTTAACCCAGTTTAAATAGACTTTGAGGCCCTTCTGAAGTTGGAAATTTCAAGTATGACTGTTTGGAATAATATATTTATGCCTCAAATGAGCAGCTAACCTACTCCAATAACCATTAGACCTGGCTTTGCTTAAGGAAAGACTTTTGTTTTGTGGTTGATTTCATTATAAAAGACACTTTTTCCCTCAGAAACACTGTCCAATATATTATGTTCAGTGGGTTTTTTAAAAGAGGAAAATGCTAAATGTGGTGAGGAAATCATTTTGACATCAGTTGCTTTTGTTATGAAAAAGGGATCTAGAAATTTTTAAAATATATGCTTTTCTAAGCATGAGGAGGTGAAAAAGTCTTTGATCAGGTCCTAGTAATCAGGGAGGCATAAAAGAAAAGAAAGGATGCACAAAGATGAGAAATTGACTACATCCAGAAGGAAACTGTTACATCAACATCAATTAATATTTATTGAGCACCTACTGGGTACATAACACTGCCAGCAACTTGAAAAATGATATGGAGTATGTGCCTATAAAACATAATTACTAGGGACTATTTTTGGCTATTTGTTTAAATTCATTATAGCAAGGACAAGCAAGCAGGGCTGCTTATAATTTGGTCTCATTAATAAAACTGATTTCTAGGGAGACTTGCACAGAAGGATACAAAATAAACCATATTGAAAGATTATTTTCTATTATTCTGATAATTATAGCACATAACACACAGGTGGGACCAAATGCTGTAATTTCAAATGTGATTCTCAAATTTTAATGATCAACTCAATCCGAGAGAAAGTATGGGATCCAGCACACTGCTAGAGATTTTCTTCACCTATCATTTATGGAATTCCTGAACGTTATTGATTTTGTCCTATGGGCTGAGGTTAATTATGCACGTATGCATGTATATCACTGAGATGTGAGGAAAGAGAAATGAAACTGATTCCACAGCTTGCACATAGTAATCATTTTCACTTCCTTATGCTCATGGATGATAAATCATGCATTTATACCTCTTCTTTGACAATGGAGAAAGGGTTTGAGCCATGTGACATAATCACCTGAAAATTTTAGCTAATATATTTGTTTGACTTTAACGAAATAAGCTGAAGAATCTGTGCTATACCCATGTGAAAAGTGTTAGTTAGAATAACTTAACTCGAATATTCAAGTTGGGGAAAGACTAAGACAATCTGAAAGTTTCATGAACATTAACTTCTCTTAAGATATAAAAATTGTTCATTTTACTTAAAATTCAGAGAAAATTGATATTTGTACATATTCTCACACTAATCCATTCAATTGATCATTTTTTAGTATTCTGGTTGGGCATGGTTCTATTATTATTTGGAGCAGGAATCAATTTTGCAAATATCTTATTTCATGTATTTATAATGTATACATTTTCTACTTCCAGAAAACATCCAGGGTGCTTACCTTGTCAGGTACGGAAAATAGATTAAGAAAAACTTAATGCATGTTTCTAGCACTCTAGGATGTCTGTAGCCTGCTCCATACCTAGCCTTGAAAATGATACATTTGAACAGCTTAGAGAGGCACAGTCCCAATCCTGTGGGTCATATTTCCAATTTTTATTAAAATTATGATTTGCCCTGGGCCTGTGAGGGTATACTTATCTGCCTGGCTTGATTATACTCTCTCTGAAGGTGGTCCAAG
Organism: Carlito syrichta; assembly: GCF_000164805.1. Taxonomy (NCBI): domain Eukaryota; kingdom Metazoa; phylum Chordata; class Mammalia; order Primates; family Tarsiidae; genus Carlito; species Carlito syrichta. The sequence continues at coordinate 1,610,418 of NW_007260100.1, forward strand.
GTGAGAAACTTTCCATAGATGAAGAAATAATTTGAATAATGGATTTGCTAGGAATATCTACTGTTATTCTCAAATTTTACTATATTTCTTAAAGGAAATAGTGTGGTCACAGTACAGATTGGAGATAGTGTACCTAATTCTAATAACTACCAGACTGCTAGTATTGTCAAGAAGGAAAAGAAGGGGTGTTTGAAGAAACAAGGAAAGGAAGAGGGAAGAAAGGAAGATGAGCGTATGGGGCACACATCCTGAGCCTGTGAAACTACCCATCAAGTTCAGCAGCTCTCACGGTTTTCCAAGACATAATCTGACCAGAAAGGATTATGTTTACTCAAGTCTCAGGAAAATGCTTATCCATTTCTTGTCCGTATGCCTCAGCTACAGTTTTAAGGGAATAATTGGTGAAATAGACTCTAAAACAATGCAAGGAGACCATTCTCTATAGGGATCAGGTCTTTCTATACATTAAGCGAGCAGAAGCACTGACTATCTTTGTGATGGACTGTCTTTTCCAAAGTATGTGTATAGCCAACAGCTCTGCTAGATAAAGTGTCTCCTGCTGGAATATAGGACAGGTTTGTTTCTGTAAGTATATTAAAAATAATATCTCCCTCCAGGAAAAAGATTAGGCATGCTTACTCCCAGTTGTAAACTATTTGGCTTCCTTAAGCTCAGAATTCCTTTTCTACAATGCAACCCATTACCTATGTAGATGTTACCTAACCCTCTTCATATTGCCTTTGGCAACTGAGGCAAAGAAAACTTACATAAATGCTGATACTGTGGGTATTGCTACTGCTATGAATAATAAACTGTCCTTTGCCTGTGACTCAGGAGTCTCCTGTCTTCTTCTAGGCTATTTAGCTTACTAGTGGGGTGAAATTTCAGATTTGTTACAATTATTAACAAACAATAGAATGTCTGATCTAAAAGGGATACTAGAGATATATAGTTCAGCATATCAATAGATTAAAGGCTCTGATAAATCCTGCAGTGAGGACAGTTATTTAACATTGATTAACCTAGTTTTTCCAAAATATGTTTGAGCATAAGTTTTTCTTTTTCTTCTTACATAACACCTATTGGCATTTTGTGGATTTATTGGAGAAAATAGTGCCTCAGGCTGGAGTCCAAACTGCGAAATGTGTCCTGTGAAGCTGGTCTGTTCCTCCTCAACTTCATTTTATAAATGAGGAAACTGAGACCCAGAATTTAATTTATCTCTCCAAGGTCAAAGAGGTAATTAACAATAAAACTGTGACTGAAGATAACTAAAGGATAGTTAAAAGGCAAACAGCTTAACTCTGAATTTATCATCCCGTTTTTGATGTAACAGTGCTCCTTCCAGATCGCTTCAGATTTCTCCTTCAATATATGTGTGCCCTTCTCTACGCATATTTTTGTTTCCAACCAGTACAGTCTTCAGGCCCATAGGTATGAAATCCCAGTGTCCTTGTCTTAGTTTGGGATGATTCTGAGATGTAACAATCCAATATTTTTCTATGGAATACAGCTTTAGCCTACGCTTCCTAGGACTTTTGCCTAAGATGATACCCTTGCTTTCCTCACTCTTACCACTTTCTCCTGAGAGCACTTTCTTAATAAATCACTTGTATATATATCATCGTCTCCAGGTTGGTTTCTGGGGAACCTGACCCAAGACAGTAATCTAATTATTAAAGTTCATTAGGCAAATCTCTAAGCTTTGAGAGAACAATATTTATATACATCCTTTTTTTTCTCATTTGTTGAATCTAATGAACAGAATTGGACTTTCAATAATCACAATCAATTTTTATCTCTGCACCATGGTGACTCTATACTCAGTATATTTTAGAGAAGACACTGGACTCAATGACTGCTACTACCATGGGGTAAGAGTTAGAGGATGTATAATTGACTAAAGGAGGTAAGACAGCACAAGCTCAATTCATAGATATAGCTGTCATTTAAAAATCATGATGTGCTTACTTTCTGTGAGACACTGTAGGATATATAGAAATAAATGACACAGTCCCTTCCTTCAGGCAAAATAGATTAAAAAAAAGACAAGAGAAAGACTTTTGCAATGTGAGGGAGGTTGTTCCCAGAGTTTAAGAAGTAGAAAAATTGAGGCAATATCAAACATTAAAAAAAAATAACTGGTTTATTCATTCATTCAAAAAATTACTAATTAAATGCCCACTGTGCACCAGGTATCAGGTACTATACGGGGCACCGAGTCAGTGGTGTGCTGGTGAATATTTAACAACCAACTGGAAACAAACCTGCTTTGTTGTGTTTGCCAGTTTCTGTGGTGGAAATTTCCCCACTATGGCTGATTTCAAGCTGCCAAAGGGATGTCAATCAGCTCACAAAATTCCTGAAAATGTAGCAGTGGGTTCTTGTGAGCCAGTACAAGCCGGCATCGGCACAAGCCAGCTCTATCACACCACTGCCTGAGGATGTAACAGTGAGCAGGCTTACTGACAGACAAGGACCCAAGCAAGTAGAGTGTGTCTGGGAAATAGACAGAGAAAGCCGTCTAAAGGAATGCCTGAATCTTAAAGGTGTGGGGGCAGGCAAAGCTTTCCAGAGAAATGACATTTCCTCTGAGAACAGAAACAGGAGAAGGAGTTTATTTAGTGGAAAAAGGCCTGGAGGTGAGAGAGGAGGGCTTCTTTTAGAGAACTGAAAAGACTAGGAGCACTAAGGAAAGTAGCAAGAGGTGAGAGCAGAGATAGGGAAGGATTGCCTGTGATGAGCCCATATAGGACACATTAAGCAGTTTGTTTGTCCTTTAGTCCGAGGTACCATTTCCTCCAGTAAGTTCACAAAATGTCAACAGGTGTTATGTGAAAGAAAAACCTAGGCTCAGACATGTTTTCAAAATACTAGGTTAATCAATGTTAAATAGTTGTCCTTTGCAGGACTTCTCAAAACCTGTTGACATGCAGTGTGGCTCTCCCAGAGTGAGATATAACATGCATTATTTCCTGGAGTTGAAGGTGGAATACTTTCCACTTATTTTGAGGATTATATCTCAGGAGTAGTGTGCTAGGAAACTAGTGCCTATGGAACAGTCTGGAAAGTGATCTTCTAAGAATAATGGGAAGGCCCTGGAGGTTTTTGAGCAACAGCATGATCAGATAATGCTGTGGTTAAGTTTTCTTTCATTCATTAGTGATTTCTTTTGAACCATGTTTTTTGTTATTGCCCCCTCATCCCTCCTCAACTGGTTGCTACTCCAAATTGTAAAAAAAAAAAAAAAAAAGAGGAAAGAGCATTACAAAATCTATGTACATCTTACTAGTAAAAATTGAAGCAGTTTTCACAGAAGTACTACATTAGTATTACATTTGTTGGATTTTATCATTTTGATTTCTGCCATTAATGTCTTCCACTATTAGCGAAAAGCAGAGAGAGTAAGACCTGGGCATTTTTCAACTACTAGGCCTAATTGTTTTCAAAAGGAAACAATGACAAACTATAATCTGTCCATCCTTAGGAGATGATTGACCCCCAAATTTGAAGTGGAAATTGCAGCGCAGATGATCAGGTGTTGTATATGTACTTTGTAGCAACTTCATTCTTCATGAGGACTGAAGGCGACAGGAGTTGAGGTAGAAGAGAAAAGGAAAAAGTGGGGAAGAGGGAGAAAAGACCATTTAGCAACCTATCAGAGCTTGATGAAGCCTGATATAATTAACAAACTTGTGATATCTCTAGCAATTGTAATTCCAATTATTTGCTAGCTGAAGGCAAGTTTCACTGCTCTAAGTTAGGAAATCATGTAAATAGCCTAATTAATATAATTTGCCTTATGCTCTACTAAGAAAACAAAAACAAATATGTCATTTTTTTAGAATAAATAACATGGTATAGACTAAATATTATAAATATTCAGTCAGTTTGCAGAACAAATATTGCATATTATGGATCATTTTCAGCAATTCTATGAAGTTCAGCATGATTTAATGAAATTATGATGGTTGTTTGAGTTTTACAACTACATTAAAATAAAAAGAAAGCACTTCCTTTGCATGGATAAGCGGAAGATCCTTGACGAAATAGCATGGTGGAGCTTATAATGCTGTGGGCCTGAGGAGACAAAGATTTCATTCTTTTTCTTGCCAGTTCTCTAATCTCAAGAGAACCCCAAAGTTAAAATAAATCTTTTTAAAATTCCATATGCCAGTGGTACAGAGACATAATAAATAATTCTTTGCCATTTCATCATGTAGAATTGAGAGATAAAGCTGTTTGTAAAATCCTAAAAGACTTACAAATCATTTCAACAGGTTGTCATATGTTAATGTCAGAGAGAATTTAATCACCACATGTAAAATGCATAATACAATGGTTGGTCTGCGTTGCTTTTGGTCTGGGGCTCCACCTCACCCCTCTATATTTAATCATCTGCCCTCTGTCCTCGTCTCAAAGTATTTATCCCTCAAGAACAACCTGAAGGCCATTACCATCAAGAAGGGAGAAAGAAGGAAAAACAATGATTGAGTTACTGAACAAGTATTTATTGAAATTCTATACTTCTAGCACTATACTAGGCACTATAAAGTAAAATAATAATAATAACAATAATAATAATAATAAGCTGGGTTCGGTGACTCTGCCTGTAATCCCAGCACTTTGGTAGGTGAGGTGAGGAGAGTGGATTGCCTGAGCTCATGGGTTCAAGATCAGCCCGGGCTACTTGGCAAGACCTTGTCTCTACAGTAAATCAAAAATTAGCCAGCGCGGTAGCGTGCGCTTGTAGTTCTGGCTACTTGAAAGGCTGAGGCGGAAGAATTGCCGGAGCCCAGTAGGTCGATGCTGGGGTGGCTGTGAGTGTGCCACTGCACTCCAGCCTGGGCGATGGAGTGAGACTCCAACTAAAATAAATAAATAAGTAAATAAATAAATAAATAGAATGAATAATAATAATAACAATAATGCCAGACATGACCCTTACTCTGAAGAATTTTACTACATATTTGGAGCATCAAAATTCTCAGTTATGAATCAATTACAGATCAACTCAGTGCTGTATGTATGATATTAACCGAAAGGTCAATAGCCAATAGTCAAGACATGAAAGATCCACTAAGCTGGAATAGTAGCAAAAGATTTGACTATGGACAAGCTAAAGGTTGAGTGGAATCTTGAGGGATGTTTAGGATTTGGTACGGTAATAAAAGGGAGAGCATCCTAACCAAGACTCTCCTTGGTTTAGCATAAGAAAAGGGGAGAAAAAGGATACAGTCGATACCAGAAGTTATCATATCTAAAGGAGCAGAGTTGAATAAAGTTATTGAAGGATTTGTAAGCCCAGAAAAGATGCTAGGCTATAATGAGGTACAAAACAGAGAAATTCCTATGCCAGAAGATGACAGAAATCAACCAATTTTAAAAATAAACAATAGAAGAAAGAGTTTCAAAATTAGGACAGATGACTGCACAGAAAAAAATGGAGTCAAAGTCGCGAAGGGTATTTTAGTAAGTGATAGAGTGAAGAGATGAGCAACTGAACAAAGGACATGTAAGTAAAAAGGAACAAGAAAGGGCAAATTAGAAACATATAGCAAATATGAAGAAATATCAAACCAGTTCATGACAGTTTGGATATAGGGGGCAAAAGAGAAGGAAAAGTTAGAGAGGACCTCAAGGTTTTAGCTATGGTACGAAGTGACCATACCATTGGGGTAAAATTATGTGATAATTTCTGATTTATTTATATGATTGAACTACAGGTAGGACAATATTTGACAGGTATTTTGGGGGAGTCAATAGCACAGAATTTATTGAAGCAGTTCACTTTAACCCCCACTGTTTTGATTCAGATACGAAAATGGCCTTTACCTGAGTAGAAAACTATGAAAGCTAACGTGGTGAAGACTGCTAGATTCCATCCATCTTTTCTTTCATAGAAATAGACCTGAATGGAATTGGAGTTTATAATACTGAGTGATCTCTCACAGAAACAAAGTTCTGTGTATCACATGTTCTCACGCATAAGTGGACTTTGAACAACTATCGTAATACTATAAGAAAAGGATTGACAGTGGAGGGAAACTATGGGGGGGCAGGGAGGGGAAGGGAGGTGGGATTAATGGTAGTCGATATCTGTCTGGGGACAGGGGGACACACCTCATCAACAAGGGTACCTGCACAATGCATATTTGTATACCTAACCCTTAACTGTACCCCACAATTTTAAAATAAAAAAGATGTTAAAAAAAAAAAAAAGAAATAGACCGGTAGCCTGGCATATATATGGCTGATGTGGTAAGCAGAATAATGGCCCCCAAAGATGTCCACATTCTACTCTTCAGAACTTGCGAAAATGAAGGCTACATAGCAAGTGGAGATTAAGGCTGCAGATGGAATTAAAGTTGTTAATTAGCTCACCTTAAAACTGGGAAATTATCTTGGATTGTCTGGGAAGAGGGAGGCAGAATAGGAGGTCAGGTCAGTCAGAGAGATTTTAATATGCTAGGCCATCAGCTTTGAAGACAGAGGTAGGCAGTCTCTAGAAGCAAAAAAAAAAGCTAGAAAATATTCTTCCCTAGTGCCTGCAGAAAGAATGTAGTCCTACCAGCACTTTGCTGTTAGCCCAGTGAGATCTATTTCAGATGTCTGATTTCCAGAACTGTAAGATAAAGCATCTGTATTGTTTTAAGTCACCAGGTTTGTGGTAATTTGTTACAACAGCAATAGGCAACTAATACAGCTGATCAGCTATACTATATTTTTCATCTGCTCTTAGGTGTGATTACATGACTTAATTTTCACCAATAAAAAGGTAGGAATAGTGATGCGTATGGCATCCAGGCCAAAGCTTTTAAGATAATAGATCTGCTTCCTTTCCAGCCTCTTTTGCCACCTAGTGAACTGGAACACAGACAACTAAAACCACATTTTGAACATGAAGATAGGAGACAGTAGAGAAATAAAATGGAAGGAAACTAGACTCCTGAGTTACGCTGTACAGGAAAACCTCTCACTGACCTTCAACTTGGATTATTACATGAGAGAGAATTAAACTTGTGTCTTGTTTGAACCATTGCATTTTATAGTCTTTCTGCTACAGTAACTAGTATGACCCTATATAATACAGAAGGAATGTGTATGTGGTGGAAGAGAGAGGTTGGAGAGAAAAGTGCAATGTTACAGCATCTATGAGAAGACAAAATCTCTAGGAGAAAGGCATGATTAGTAACAGTAAATGTACCAGAAAGATGAAGGAGAACAAGTCTTAAAGAAAACAAAAGTCTTTAGTATGGGTGTTTAGTGAGTAACTCTGATTCAGTCTCATTTGTCCTCCTTTGTTTCTTCCTGCGGCTTTAAATACCATCTTTATGCATATAACCCCCAAATGTTTGCCTTCAGACCAGGTTCCTCTTCTATCTTACTTGATAGTGCCATTTGTGTGTTTCATATAGGCATCTCAATCTTAATAGATCAAAAAGTAGACATTTATGTATACATTCTTCAAAAAAAAGTCTGCTCTATTTTTTGACTTCCTCATTTCAGTAAAAGTACCTCATTCCCCCAATTGTTCAAGATTTAACACTGAGAATTCTTTTTCTCCTTCATCTTCCATGTCTAATCCATTAATCCATTGCCAAATTCTGTCAGATCCACATCAAAATACACCTCAAATTTTACCTTGGTCAAATTTGCCTTCACATCTTGCCTGAAATCATGAGTGCCTTAAAAATTGTACCCTTCCAGTTCATTTTCCTTCACATTATAAAATTGTAAATGATATTTCATCATTCCTTTTTAACCTGAGACAGCTTCCCATTGCACTTAAAGTTAAAATACAAAATTAACGTGGCCTAAAACAACCCTACATACTATTTCCCAGACTTACCCTTTCAACTATTTTTTTCTCATCACTTTTCCCCTTGCTCTTTATGCTGTGGCTGTAGAGAATGTCTTGCAATTTTTGTAATGCAAAAATTCTTTTCTTCCTCAAGGTTTTTACATATGCTTTTCTCACTATGTGGAATCTCTTCTTCTGTTCTATTCATCTATCTAACTCTTCTCATCCTTCAGGCCTTGGTCTGAACATGAATTTTTCAGATAGACATTCTTTATTCGCCAATCAAATAAGGTGAGTAGAATCACATTATTTTCTTCATAGCACTTGTCAAATATTTAATTTTTATTTGTATTCTTTGACTAGTTTCTATGTGTCTTCCTAGTTTCTATATCTATGTGAACAAAAATTATTTGCTCTGTCCACCACTCTATAAACAGCTTCTAATTTGTAATATGCCTAACACATTGTATGCACTCGGTAAGTATTTGAAGATCTTTGTGATTCTGGGGAAATATTTTGCACTTGAATGGTAGGAACAAGAATTCAGACTTCAGAGATTTAAGAAGAGAATTGACAAATGGGAAGAGCTGATAGAATTGTGGAGAGAAATAAGGAGGAAAATAGGAAAGGAGATAAAATTGGCTCAAGATAAGTATCCTGGATCTCCTTGGATTAACCCTATTTCTGCTCTTAACATTTAGACAATTGGCAGGTATAACACTTCTGCATTTCATAAGTACTGGTACTGATTAGAAAGTATTTGTGTCTTGACATTAATTGCTTTGTTAATAGAAATGTTCCTTGCCTTCTGGGACCCAACAACTATAAAAAGAAAGAAAAATTGTGGAAAAGACATGTAAACAATAAATGAATGTACAGGTGGAAAAAAAGAATAATACCTTTCTTTGGAAACGATAATATACAGTGAAGATGTAAGTTTACTGCTAATCTGAAGCTTTGCTAGATCATATAAACAAAGCAAAAACAAAACCTCTTAAATGGACGATTGTAAGGAGATTGGGTGGCAACGAGGAAAGGTAGAAAGTGTCATGAGCTACAAAGTAAATGACTATGAGATAATATACTTGTGAAAATATAATTCTATCTATATATCATGACATGAAATTATCAACAGAAGAGTTTTATAGACTTTTGTCACAAAGAAAGAGCCTTATCTTGCCACTCAGTTTCTTCTGTCCACTATTTACTCCTATTCCCCTAGCTATTTACAAAAAGCATGTCTCACCCACACCAGTTCTTACATTTCCATGATATAGAATAAAATAATAGGCAGAGAAGGACAGAGGTCCAGGATAAGCAAAGGTGCGGAAGAAGGAAAGGATGAAGAGAGGTTAACTGAATCTATTAAATAAGGGATGGGATGGGAGAGCAGATAGAGTAGAAGTTTTTCAGGCTGGAGAGGGAGAATTGGAGCAGGAGAAACGTTTGGTCTCTAAAGAGTATGGTATATAATAAATTATATTTACTATAAGGGAGTAGAAAAGGACATATTAAGTGTTGCTTGAGTTTAAAAATTAATTTTTTCTTTTGAAGTATGCCTCTTGGCTGTGACACCATTCAGGACTAAACCACATGAGTCATATCTTCATTAGGGTTACATTAGTTGGGATAGCATAACTAAATGATCATGTTCCAGGAAAGGGAATTGGGAATATCATTAACTTTTTCCTGAAAACACTGACCAAAAGTGCAGCATTTGTTGAATGAAATAATGGCATTACTATTCCTCAATCATTGTATGTAATTCTAATCATTCCAAATAAAGAGAGAGAAAATCTGGAAAGAAAACTGAGAAAGAACATTGGGATTTGCAATGGACTAAATGTTTGTGTTCCTCTAAATTCATATATTGAAGCCCTAATCTCAATTGTGATGGTATTGAGGAGTGGGACATTTGGGAGCTAGTTAGGTCAAGAAGGTGAAGTCCTCTTAAATGGGATTATTGCCTTTATAAGAAGAGACATGAGAGAGAAGATCTCTATTTCTCTGCCATGTAAAGATACAGCAAGAAGGGTACAAGAAGGTAGCAATTTTCATAACAGAAAGAGGGACTTCACAGACACTGAATCAGTCAGCACCTTGATTTTAGACTTCCCAGCCTCTAGAACCGTGAAATGTAAAAGTTTATTATTAAACCTCCCAATCTATGATACTTTGTTACAGCAGCCCAATATTGGGTGCCTGGTTGGGAATGGTTGACTTTTAAGTTTTCTCCAAAACTCTAAGTCTATTAGTCATTCAAAAGAGAATAGATAGATAGATAGATGTAAATATATATGTATACATAAATATAAATATATGTATATAGTTTTTTTTCAGTTTGGACAGATAACCTGAGTGATGGCAGTATGCTATGTGTCTATCAGTGTATATTAAGAGTTGGACATGGAGTTGATAACAATGTATAGATTGTGAGAACTGATTAGTGCTTTAAAGTTTCAAGGCAAACTATGACTATTCAAAAGGACAAGATGGAAACAATCTCAGTCTTAACTTGAGGAAATGTAGACAAAGGATGTGTGGAGGAATTTGGAAGGAGGGTTCAATCTTGGAAAGACTGCGCAGTTTGGGGATTTAGAGTTCTGACAAGTCAGGATATTCTGAGATTACAGGCCTTTCTAGGCCAACAAACATGGCTATTGCTCCTCTTCTCATCACTTTTCTTCCACTAGGTGTAAATAGTGAAAGAATCTTGAGTCAGAAAGCGAAGAAATTAAAAACATAGACAAGGTTCAACTGGGCTGGACCAATCTTTTTTTTTTTTTTTTTTTTTTTTTAAGTAAAGATGTGGGGTACAATTCAGGGTTAGGTATAAAAACATTGATTATGCAGGTACCTTTGTTGATGAAGTGTGCCCCTCCCTCCCCTAGCAGTTTCCCTCAACTGCCACTCCCACCCCCCTCCCCTGACAGTATCCCACTACTGCCAATCTCTTTCTTATAGTATTATGATAATTGTTCAAGGTCCGCTTATGAGTGAGAACATATGGTACTCTGTTCTTTGTTTCTGTGATAGATCACTGAGTATGATCGACTCTAAATCCATCCAAGTTGCTGCGAAGTCCATATGTTTGTCTTTCTTTATGGCTGCTTAATATTCCATTGTGTATATGTACCACATTTTTTAAAATGCAGTCCAGCTTCGATGGGCAGCATGGTTGGTACCATGTTTTTGCTATTGTGAATAGAGCTGCAACAAACATACGTGTGCTGGTATCTTTTTTGTAAAATGATTTGAGTTCCTCTGGGTATACTCCCAATAGGGTAATTGCTGGATCATATGAAAGGTCAATTTCTAGTTCTTTCAGAAACTGCCACACTGTCTTCCAAGGAGGCTGCACTAGTTTGCATTCTCACCAGCAGTGTACAATTGTTCCTTTTTCTAGGCATCCTTGCCAGCATCTGTTGTTGTTTATTTTATTAATAATGGCCATTCTTACTGGGTTAGGTGGTATCTCAATGTGGTTTTGATTTGCATTTCTCTGATGATGAGTGAGACTGAGCACTTTTTCATGTGTCTGTTCGCTGCCTGTATGTCTCCTTTTGAGAAGTGTCTATTCATGTCTTTTACCCACTTTTTAATGGGCTATTTGTTTTTTTCCTTTCGGTGCATTTGGGTTCCTTGTAGATCCTAGATGTTAGGCCTTTGTCAAATATACAGTTGGCAAATATTTTTTCCCCATTCTGTGGGCTGTCTCCCTGCTCTCTTGATGGTTTCTTTTGCTTTGCAGAAGCTCATCAGTTTGATGATGGACCGATCATTTAATGAAAATTTATCAAGTATCTTTTGGGGCACAGCTATGATTCAAGGAGTTCTGGAGAATAGATTTAAAAGAGAAGAGATATATTTATTTTTTTTAAAGAATTTGCTGGCTAAGTAAATATATGCAATTTTTACAAATAAAAGATAATGTACTATGTAGTACAGCTAGTTTATGAGTTCTCTCAGGAGAATCAATGTAGTAGAGAGCAAATAATAGTCAATTGCATTCCATGAACAATATGGAACCACGGAAGGTTTTCTGAGCATTGGAATAGAGTGCACGATATGGTATTTTAGGAATGCAGAATGACTAGAAAGTCGGGAAAACAATAAGTACGGAGACAAGGGAATTATTTCAGTAGTTCAAAATAAGTGATTTTACAAAACATACATTAGTAGACAGTAGATTGTAAATGCCTAAAAATCTTTTTCCTAGATAATGGTATAGGTTGAAAATATTGTTTTTAAAGGTTCAAAAGTATTTAGACAAACTTTTAGTTGAAACTGCTATAACCACATCAAGTAAAATGACATATATCTCTAAATATGAATGTTGACAATCTGCATTGTCATATGAAATCTATATGCATATTCAGAAGACAATCCAAAGAATATGGTTTTGCTCATATTCTATTAACCTTTGTATTTTTAAAAATATTCTACATTTATATGTTTATAAGAAAAAGATAAGGAAGAAAAATAAAGAGAGGGCTACTTGTATCACACATTTGTTAATGAAAACATCCACAGGGGCAATCATGTGCACCCTTGTAACCAAAGTGAGTCATACAGAGTAGAAACTCCATAAAGATTTGTTTATTAAAATGGATTCTACAGAATAATGCCTATGCTACCACAATTATAATCTCTAGCAGATAAATAAGAAAGAAAAGGAGTTATAATGTGTAGGGTGTGGTGGAGAGGGCTGCGGGGCATGCTGAATATTTAAAAGAATCAAATGATTAAGTTATAGCACAATTTGCATATATTAATGGAAAATTCCTTTCAAATACAATATCAAAGTAAAGTGGCTAAAAAGGAAGATTTATAAAAGTTTTAAAGAAGAATAGTTTTCTCACAATTATTAGTATCATTTGTATTAACTAATAAATAAGCCGGGCTCAGTGGCTCAGCCTGTAATCTCGAGCCTTTGTGAGGCTGAGGTGAGTGGATTGCCTGAGCCCACGGGTTCGAGACCCGCCTGGGCAACTTGGCGAGACTTCATCTCTACAATAAATAAAAACCCTCATTTGTACCACACATTTTTAAAATAAAATAATTAAAAAAAAAAAAAAAAAACAGCCGGTCATGGTAGCGCATGCCTGCAATTCCGGCTACTCGGAAGGCTGAGGCGGAAGGATCGCCGGAGCCCAGCAGGTCGAGGCTGCGGTGGCCAGAAACGGCCACTGCACTCCAGTCTGGGCGACAGAGTGAGACTCCAACTCAAAAAAAAAAAAAAAAAAAGTAATAAATAACATTAAGATCATGATTAAAATTAGTGAAATAAATTTGAGCAAAACCTTTATAAACAACTATAAATTTTTTGTTTAAGAGAAAATTCCTTCTGAGAATGTTCGCCAGCACTGTTTAAACTGTCATCAGATCATAGTAATAAAAACAAATATTGTCGGGCTCAGTGGCTCAGCCTGTAATCCCGCGCCTTTGGGAGGCTGAGGTGAGTGGATTGCCTGAGCCCGCGGGTTCGAGACCCGCCTGGGCAGCGAGACCTCATCTCTACAATAAATCAAAAAATCAGCCGGGCATGGTAGCACATGCCTGTAATTCTGGCTACTCGGAAGGCTGAGGTGGAAGGATCGCCGGACCCCGGCAGGTCGAGGCTGCGGTGGCCAGGAGCAGCCACTGCACTCCAGTCTGGGAGACAGAGTGAGACTCCAACTCAAACAAAACAAAACGAAACAAAACAAAAACAAATATTACACCCATTCTGAAGATGAAATAAAGTAAATTAACAAGAATTTTTTAAAGTGACACATTAGCATAATGATAAAAAGCAAAAACAAAGACAGACTTTTTAATATAACGTGTTGACCAGCAATCATCTCATCACTGTCTTCAATACATATTTGCATTTTTAATAATATATCTTTTTCTTCCAGCCTCTGATTGTACCCAAGATTATAGTGAATACAGTTAATTAAGCATAGTTTTTAAGGGAAGATGAGAAATCATTTTCCCTAGAGCTTAAGAATTGTCAAAATACCCAGATGTGTATAAATTTTGGGTGAAGAATGAGCAAAGTAAAAAGGTTTTGTTATTTACATATATGTCATGCATATCCTTTGTATATACTAAAATTATATTACAGAGTGAAGAAAAAATAAATTACCTAAGTATTCGATTCAAGTGGTTGAGGAAAGGACCAAAGAAAAAATCCAAAACAAAGGAGAAGGAAGGATATAATGAAGATGATGAAAAAATAAATTAAACAGAGGCACAACAACAAAAATAACAAACAATAGAGACAATTAGCATATTTTAAAGTAAATTCTTTGAAAGATAAATTACAGCTTTGGCAAGATGATCAGGAAAGAAAGAGAAAAGAAGAAAATAAGCAACATGCCTAAAAAGAAATCCAAATTAATTACAGAGAATATTGTTTAAAGTATTATAAATATATGTGCTAAAACCATGAAAATCTAGTTGAAATATATTTGTAGAAAAATTTAAAATGCCAAAATTACTGCAAGAAGAAAATAAACCTTTAATGAACACTAAGTGCATGAGTAATAAAAATATCAATAAATTGAATTTCAAAAAGTTTTTAAATTTTCACTAGAAAACCTTATTAAAGCAGATGAAAAGAAAGTTACAAACTGGAGGAAATATTTGCAAACAAATATATTCAACAGAGGACTATTATTTATATTATATAAATACCTCTCATAACTCAAACTAATAAACTATCGATGCATACAACTTGGATGGATCTCAAGGGTGCTATACTGTATTTAAAAAGCCAATCTCAAAAGATTACATGCTCTATTGTTCTATTTCTGTAATAGAATATCATTCAAAATGACAAAATCATATACATAAAGGACAGAGGAATAGTGGCTGCCAGGAATTAGAGCAGAAAAGAAGTGAAGGGTAAGGTAGGTATAACTATAAAAGGGCAGCATGAGAGATTTTTTGTGTCAATGAAAAAGTTCTTTATTTTGTGTTGGTAGTGGTTACAGCAATCTACACATGTGATCAAATTGCATAGAACTATACAAACACACAAACATAAACACAAATGAGTACATGTAAAATTGGTCTGAATACAGTCTGTGAATTATATCAATGTCAAATTTCTGGTTTGATTATGGTACTCTGATTATGCAAGATATCGCATTGAGGGAAACTGAGTGAAGGCAAATGGAATCTCTCTTCACAATTTTTGCAACTACATCTCTCTATATACATTTTCAAAATTAAAAGTTAAAAATATCTCAAATAAATCTAGATCCTTACCTAACATTATATACAAAGGTTGACTCCAGGAGTATTAAACCCAAATGTAAAAAGTTAAACTATAAATTCATTAAAATAAAATGTAGGATAATGTTTCTGTGACCTAGGAGTAGGCATGAACATCTTAAAACGTCAAAAATGGGCTGGGCATGGTGACTTTATGGCACTGGTGGTACAGTTGGCACATTTTGTTCTTTACTTTTTTGTCTGTCATGTACACAGAGACAGTGAAACCTCATTAACCCAAACTTCATTAATCCAAAATCTACAATAATCTCATCCTGCCCAATTTAAATGTACATCTGTACTATGGAGACACACACACCTATACAGAGTCTGCCCAGCACATAGATAAACAAGACTAAGTGAGAAGATTAAAAGGATCCCCACTTTTGCTGAAGCATTTGTATACAATGGACATGCTAATCACAAAGGATTATCTATTCACTAAAGCTCTTATGGAATTCTCTTAAGACTTAAGGCCAAGTTCTTTCTACTGCTCCCCTGAGATAATTAAACTGCTTTTATTTTAACATTTTATTTAACTCAGCTTGGGCTTTCCCTCCAAAGAACTGATGAATTAGTCTATCAGGACCAATTTGAATGAATTTGACTATCTGGACATGTGTGCATACACTATCCCATTGGCCAAATGATAAACTCTTTTGTCAGGGTTTAGCCAGAAAAAAATTTTCCCCTTTCCAATAGTGTTTCAGAGGATAAACATCTTTTTATGGTACTGCTTTCACAACGGAGGACTGTTTCTATACATGAGGTTTTGAATCCACTTTATTTATTACAGGCTATGAATGTACTCTGTACCACAGGACTCCCTAATGAGAAGTCGGCTACCCCACAGTTTGGGTCTGGTGGGCCAGGGCAGCACAGTCTGTGGGTCTGTAATAGAAAATCAAACAGGTCATTTCACAGCCATCAAGCACATGCAGAGCTGCCTTACTGGTTTATATGCTTCTGTCTTTTAGGATATAAAATCATTTCTTACTTTATAAAAACAGTGTTATCTCTTATATAATCATTTAATTTACATATGAAGGTTACACTTAGTAAAAATATATGAGCCAAAATTGCAACAAAATTTCAAAACCATAAACTACCTTTTCAGAATGCACTTTCCCCCTCTCTCTTGAAAAGCTTCATTGCTTTTAGGACAGGAGATATTACTTCAAAACTCAAGATTTAAAGCATTTTCTTCAGCCTATAATAAGAGTAATAAAGCTTTTTATTGTAAAAAAAGACTGTAAATATATTTAGCAATGATTTCAACAACTCAGAAGTGGTTCCGTTTCTACAGTAGGAAATATGAGTCTTATGACATTTAGGTGCGACCAAGAATTTCTACTATTGATCCTTGTACCCGTGGTGATGTTGAGCTGCAATTATTGTAAAGAAAGATTCACTAAAGAGAATAATGTAGCAAATTCTCCCTTAAGTCGAGTGTGTAAGCACAAAACTGACAGGGAGAGATTGGGAAATAATTTCTTCCTTCCCAAAGTTTTAGCAAAATGTCTCTTCATATAGAGAAGAAAGGAAATCCTGCCAAATGGATTGCAATTGAAACCAAGGTTCTAGATAAGAACTAGAATAAAAAAATTGAGATGCCAGACCCTTCAGAACAATGCAGTGCTCACATAGTTGAGTAAGTGCCAAAGATTGCAAGACTTGGTATGAGGCAAGGGAGTAGGGAGGGGGGTAGTTCTCAGAGTTGAAGAAAAAGAGGTAATAAAGTTACCTAGTAGAACTGGAGTTTCTCCTGCTCAAAGACTTTGCTCCATAGTTTTTTGTCTTTTGGAAAGTCAAAAGTTGCCCAGAGGAACTCAAAATCTTTCAAATCTAATCATTTTTGCTGTGATTTTATTTTCATTATAAATGCTCTCTGATGTAGGAAAGATGCATTTAGAAGGTAAATCCCTTGAAAATAAACTCTAGGGATAAATTGAGTCACTGAGTATTCATGAAAGACTTTAAAAATCCTGATTTTATGGTTATAGCTTAAGTATTTGCTTTGTTTTAAGGCACTCTCATAAGTCTGAGAAGATTACTTAAAGACTCATTAGTTTAAAAATAATTTTTAAAAAATACTAATTCAAAGGGAACAAATTTGGATTTTTCAATATGAACTGAAAACATGAGAAGATTTATCTGAATAAATTACATTCAGCTACCTAATGTAAGTTAAGTAAGTGTTAAGAGAGGTTAAGTAAATGTTCCAATACTAGAGAGCTGGAAGATGTGAAGACAACTTCAGTTGATCACATAATTTATCAGAGTTTGCATTTTATATATTTTTGAATTAACGCTTCAGGCAGCATTATGCCTGAACATTTACTTTTCTTGGTTAATTGATTCTGCTTGCTTCTTCACAAACTCCTTCAGATCTACCCCTTCCTCGCTGCTCTCAAAGCTATCATATGTCACCTCATCCCTAGATTATGAAATCAATTCTAGCAGGTCTTCTAGTCTCCTTCTCACTATCACTTTCTCTCTTCCAGAATTAAAGTCAATATCTATTATGGAAACTAAAATAATATTTCTCAAACTTTATTTTTATCAGCTCAATCTTATATTCAGATTACTCACTGACATATAAAGATGGAGACCATATATCCCAGTTTGCCCAGGACATGTCATCCTGGAATAATTAAGTACTGTCTTCCATCTTAAAAATATGCAGATTTAAATAATAAATTATATCAGGGGCCCCCAACTCCTGGGCTATGGACCACTACCAGTCTGTGACCTGTTAGGAACCAGGGTGCACATCAGGAAGTGAGCAGCAGGTGGGCAAGCAAAGCCTCATCTGTATTTATAGCTGCTCCCCAGGCCTGAGCTCCACCTCTTGTCAGATCAGCCCTGAAAAACCTGCTTCCATTTCCAACATCTTACTTTTGTGAAGCAGGGTTTTCTGCAGTAATAACAACCAAAACAAGATTATGTAGTAGAATGGAAAAAAGCAACATACTTCAGGTGTCATTGTCTCCCATCACTCTGAGATGAGGACATCTAGTTGCAAGAAAACAAGTTCAGGACTCCCACTGATTCTGCATTATGGTGAGTTGTATAATTATTTCATTATATATAGCAGTGTAGTAATAATAAAAATAAAGTGCACAATAAATGCAAAGCACTTGAATCATCCTGAAACCACCTCCCTTCCCGGACTGTGGAAAAATTGTGTTCCATGAAACTGGTCCCTGACGCCAAAAAGATTGAGGATGGCCAAATTCTATGATTTTTCTACATAGAACTCATTATTTTCAGACTCCTTGCCTCATATCTCATAGTCACAATTACTTTGCTTCCTACAAGCTTATATACTCACTGTCACTCCAATGTGAAAACTGCTATCATGTAACTTCATCCCGCCTTCCTACACTTTCTGCCTTAATTCAAATCACTCCCTCATATAAAATTTATTCATTCAACCAATATTTGGTGAGCACCTGTTATGTGTCTGTCACCATTCTAAGTGCTGGAGTTAGAGATGAATTAGGACGGACAAGGTTTCTCCTCTCATGAAGCTCCTATACTAAGCATCCCTTCAGCACTTGGATAATGGTGAGGACTGCCGTATTTGCTCACATATTGACTCTCTTTGTCCACTGTCTTCTCTCTGGTATTCTATCATTTTGAAAAATAAATGAGTATAATGAAAATATGGTCCTTCTTATCTCCATATTTGTCTTCAGTACATAGACAGGATCTGGCAACTGTAGTGATTTGAAAGTGCCACTTAGTGCACTGGTGGAAGGGTCTCATTGGGGAGCTCTAGGCTGCTAGCAGCTGTAGCAGTGAGGGTCCGTATCCTGGAACTACACTAAGCAATATTATCTTCTTTACAGAGTTCAAAAGAAGCAACATATATATATATATGGTTGTTACCAACATCATGGTTTGGAACATTATGGATCTAATTAAGCATAAGTTCCAACTCCCACCCCAACCCCAATACACACACACACACACACAAACACACACACACACACACACACACACACACTTATCTTTTAAGAATAAAAATCTAAATGAAAGTATTTGAGGGGAAACTAAGAACGAAGCATTAGGAAATTTGGTTTAAAAAAAACTTTTGCAAACTACGGCCTTATTATTTGAGATCAGCATTAGCTTAGCAAATGAGTATGAGCTGAGATGAGAAATACCAAAAGCATCAGCAAAAATTGGGCATTCCTTGTTGTTTTCTTAATTCTGCCTCTTTATAATAGTTTTAATGGGAAAGTACATGCAGGTAGACAAGAGACGTTATGGAGATAAATGGGGTACATCCTTTCATACTTATGTAATTTTGTAAGTTAGTTGTGTTTCATGTTATAGTTTGTTACTTCTTTGTTTCAACTTCAAACTCTTCAAGGGCAGGAACCATGCCCTCTAGCTCATTACTGCATTCACTCATTCCACTAATATTGAGTGTCCACTATCTGATAGGCACTTTGTGAGGTGCTAAGACACAGCAGTGAATGAAAAAGATAAAAATTCCTGTCCTCATTATTGACCAGAGTGTCTCCCATGGTCTATCTGCCAGTGAACAAAGGTCTTGACCAAATACACCACAAAAGAAATCTAGATGCAATGAACGATTTTGATTACCCATTTCCCGTATTTCGTTCTGAGATTAAACTGGTGTTTAATTTGAAAGATTAGTTGCTCCCCTATTTGACCATCATTCTAATATTCTTAGCTTCTCAGCAAAGTTTTATAGGGGCTGGGAAAGGGCTCTATTTATAGAGTGTTGTTAGGCTAATTCTAATTCAATTTTCCTATTTAAAATAATAGTAAGCAAGCTGCAGAAAAGAAGCAGGTGGGTCTGGGAAGAAAGGTAATGTTTATTAAGTATTTATTTTGTTCCGATACTATGCTAAGTGCTTTGCTAATGCCAACTAATAAGAATACTCTTTATTCATCACAAGGTGATTACCAGGCTCAAAAAGATGGCAACCACTTATTTCCAGTTGCAAGGCAACAAAAGTAAAACACTACTTAAAACAAATTCAGGTGTATATATAATCATGTTTTGGTAATGGTAATATGTTTTTGCAACTTTATTTCTATTACTTTGCATTTCCCAGGTTAATATAATTTGGAAATAAGAAATCCAGTTGAAATTGGGAATTTCTGAAGAAACGAATTATTGAAATGATACTGCAAATGGTAGATCAACAACAACAAATTTTGATTAACTTTTATCATCCTGAACAATACAAATATTCAGAATGGTAAATACAGATTATTTTCAAATTGTTAGAATAAATTGGAAATGCAGTGCTAAATTAGAAATGGCTTATGACAATAATTGCATCATATGATCAGCTAATTAATTTTTAGAGAAATATAGAAAACAGGTAGGAGGTATTTCAGAAAACGAAGACTTGCATTATTTGACATAGGCAAGCCGTGTCAACTTCCTAAGCATTCTCACTTCCTGTCATCACTTCATTTTGTATTCAACATCTCACTTAATTTTCACTGCCTATACCCCGCCCCCCACAATCATTGTCACACTTAGCTCTATCCTCCTAGGCTTTAGGCCTGGAGTGGCAAAGTGAAAAGACTCCAGGGGCGTAGCAGATACCATAATGAAGTTACAACTCATGTGAGAGACATAGGGTATGGTTGGGACTGTGGCAAGCAAGAGAGTAAATGTCATTTTTAAATCAACAGTTTCTAAACAGGAATGCTGGCCCGGTGCTTTCAGGTATGATTTTTCAAGAGAAACGAGAAATTCAGATTCACATGCGAATTTTTCCAATGTTTAAATGTTAGCCACATTGCAATCACTATTCCAGATGTAGTCTTCCTTTTACTTCATACCTCACTCCAACCCTACCCACCCAGACAAATACAGAACTACTTGTCTACCTGTTCTACATTTCCATTCTTCAGATCCTGCATGTAATCCCACTTACTAATTCTTATTAAAGTGTTTACCATTGACAATGCTTTAATGTGCCTTCAAAACTATGTTTGCTTTTAAACTGGAACTAATGTGTTCCTTAGGAAGAAATTGATACCTAAGAGTAGGTGGCTATTAGGATAGATAACTGTTTTTGAAGAAAGAGGTACCAAGGGTTCTCTCAAATCATAAGACTTATAAGCTAATTGGCTCTGATGATATGCTAAGCTCCTCCTGCCCTGGGCTAGTGTTACAGGTGTGAGTAAACCGAGTTTGATTCAGATCAAAACACATTTACTCAGAGTGTGCTATGTGCCAATCAGGACGTTTTACTATATAGAAGTGCAAAATCTTTAACTTAGTTTTAGATTTTAACTAAGTTAGAAAATATTTAGCTTAGATTTTTTTTTCTGGGAAAAATGCCTCTTTTTTTGTGGAGGGTGGAACTTCGCTAAAATGTATGGTAGTCTTCAGCTGCCATAACAAAATGCTGTAGAATGGACCACTTAAACAATAGATATTTATTTTCTTATAGTTCTGGAGGCTAGAAGTCCAAGATCAAGGTGCCAGTATGGTCAGTTTCTGGTGAAGACTATCTTGCTGGTTTGTAGACAGTTATCTTCTCACTGCATCCTCACATAGCAAAAAGGGAGGGCAGAAGGAGTAGGGGAGAATGATGAGGAAAGAGAGAAAATGCATGAGCTTTCTGGTGTGGCTTCTTATAAGGGCACTAATTCTATTATGACAGTCCCATTCTCAAGACCTCACTCATCTAGATCTAATTATCTCTCTGAATTCTCATATGTAAATACCAGCATATTGTAGTTAGGACTTCAATATAGGACTTCCTTGGAAGGAGTGGAGGGACAAAATTGAGTTTATAACAGTAGGTAATACATGGTATAAAAGATAGAAATATTTGCTTAAAATCTTAATTTCCCAATATATAGCAATAAGCTATTAAGCAACAGAAAAATGTGTTAATGAGCTATATTCTACTTTGTAAAAATTTTGCAGTTTGAATTTTAAAATTTTTTTCTAGAAATATGCTGGTTTTGTTTCTGTTCTCTCTCTCTCTCTCTCTCTCTCTCTCTTCATTAGTTACTCTTTCTGAATCTGTTAATGGAGGAATTTAACCAATTAAATCTATGGTTAAATTAATAGTCCCTTAGCAACCATGATGCTTCCTATTTCAGATATTATTGACATTTTATTTCCTAATATGATTTTTTAAATCCATAGTTAGAGAAAAGTCAAGAATGAAGCAAATACAAACTGAAATTTTGACACTCCAACTTGCAATAAGAAAATTTGCCAATACAACAGTAACTAATATATTAGGCTAATTCACTCTCTATCTTAGTTTGAATTCAATGCTTTCAAATGGTCAATCAAAAACAGTAGGAAACTATTATGAGCCTAATCCAGTGTTAGGTACCACAAAATAAATAAAAATGGGTAAGTTGTGGCCCCTTGTCTCAGGCAGTTTTAAGTCCATCTGGAGAGAGGAATTCATACGCACAGAATGCATAGAGAAAGGACCAGTATATTCTAAGTTAAGTGGTACAGATTATCAAAGCTAGAGAACCTCTGAAAAGCATATAGTCAAACTGAGTGTAAGTAACCAGAATGACTAAAAATAAAGATGACTGACACCATCAAATGTCGACAGATGTAAAGCAACTAGAACTTTCATCCATTGCTGGTAGGAGCATAAAATGATACAAACACTTTGGAGAAAGATTTGATAGTTTCTTATAAAATGAAACATAATGATGGACCTTGAAAATCTTATGCTAAGTGAATAATCCAGACATGAAGTCCAAATATTGTATGATTCTATTTATATGAGATACCTAGATTAAAAAAAAAAAAACTCTTACAAGAAAGGGTATCAGCTGTATGATCATATCCATATAAAATTCTAAAAAATATGGAAATTATCAGAACACCATTTGCCTCTGTGGAGCTGAGAATTGACTGGGAAGATGCACAATGGAACTTTCTTAAGTGATGTAAATGTTCTACATCTTTTTTTGAGTTGGGGTTCACTCTGTCACCCAGGCTGAAGTACAGTGGCACAATCATGGCTCACTGCAGCCTTGACCTCCTAGGCTCCTAGCTCCTTCCATCTCAGCCTCCTGAGTAGCTGGGACTACAAGCGTGTGCCACCACATGTAACTAATTTCTTTTATTTTTTGTAGAAAAGAAGTTCTAGGCTGGTCTCGAACTCCTGGGCTCGAGTGGTCCTCCCACCTCTGCCTCCCAAAATTCTGAGATTACAGGCATGAACCACTGCATCAATGCCCGGCTTTTCCACATCTTGATAGGACTTTGGGCTACGCAAGCAAACGCATTTGTCAAAATACATTAAATGATGCAGTTACCATTTGCATATTTCATTATATGTAAATTTTAACTAACAAAAAGAATTGAAAACAAATACTGAACTCTAGTAAATGATATACATACTTAAGTTCTGAGGGTGAAGTACACTGGTGTTTTAAATTTACTTTAAATATATCGAAAGAAGGATAGACTAATAGGTAGAAGGATGGCAAAATGGATAGATATGTGATAAAGCAAATAGAGCACAATGTCAATTGGCTGTGGAATAGAGGTGTTGATATATGACTATTCACTTTCAGCTCTCCTGCATGTTTGGAAAATGGTGTGCATGGAAGGTGTGAAAATTGAATTGTTTGTATGGCTGAGCAGCATGGGAAACATGGGAAACATTTGTATAAGTCTAAGGAAAGGGGGACATCATTGTCTGTAGGGGTACTCATGGTGAGCAAGGATTTACTGAATAGACTAGAAATGAATGGAATGACGTCCCATTGAGAAATAAGTTTGGATACATACCATGGGCAAATTTTAAAATGGCAAGGTAGGGGACTATGAACATATTGAGGGCATTTTGTCAAGTCTCTATAGGGCAATGGCTTGCCATAAATGATGTCTAAGGAAGATTGTTTGGCCAGTAGTCTTCTCTATAGTTTGTACCAGAGACAGCCTGTAGTTAGGCAGCTTGGCTACATAATCATTGCCATAACACAAGCAAAGTGATAAAGGTGTGGCTGGGGTGGAATCAGTGGCAATACTGTTCACCTTTAAGCTGTAAATCCACAGTTACCTTAGCCATTGCTGTATATATATGAACAGATTTGTTACAATAATTTAGAGATGACTATGACATTTTTCTTATAAAATGGATTTACATGTACATGCATCATTTACTGTAAATCTCTTTTGGTTGATACCTGGTGAAGTACTTGATTAAAACGTTCCTGACTAAAATGGATGGGGAACAGGATTTGGAAGCTCATCACTCTAGTGTTACTCACCAGAACTCTGTTTCCAAAGGATATAAAGCAATGTAGGTTAGGAACTATATACCCTGAAGGATTGATTATTTTAATAACAGAGGTTCAAAAAGAGCCTAGTAATAGCACAGAGCTGTTAGGACTTAAAGTTGGACGTGTTGGGAAGTGTTTCAGTAAACTAGCTACTGGAATACTGTATGTTGTAGGCCAACAGACAAAAAGGAACAAGTGGACTGTGAAATGATTTGAGCACATAAAAAAGGCTTGTAAAGAGGCCAGAGTAGAAATAGTAATAAGAGATTTTAACTATCCAGGGATAGATTGGCAGCATTAAGTAGATGAGAAAAGATTGGAAGATTTTTATGACTTTGGAATATGATTACTTTTTGACTCAATCTGTATGTCATCCACTAAGATGACCATGATGTTAAGTAACATATGGCTGAATACCTACAAATACATAGGAAGATGTATTTTAGTGGCAATGTTTAGTGGTGAATAGGAAAAGATGATAACACTTGTTTTTTTTAAAGAAGATAGCAGATGGATTTAGAAAGTGGTGGTTAGAAAGGTCAGATGTGGGTCAAGTGGGCAGCTTTGGACACATCTAGTATTAAGAAAAATAAAGATAACAGTCTTTACAGCTAGAAAATTCAAGAAAGGAACATATAGAAGCATACAAAATTAATGAACAAGGGTATTGTAGCAACTGCAACTAAAAAAGGAAACTAGAATTAAAATAACTATGCAATGTTTTAAATGAAGAAAGATTCGAGGAGCAGGCAAACGATGATTACAGACTATCAACATGCCTTGCTTATTCTTTGATTTCTGATATTCATTGAAAAGAACTAGGGTGTGCATGGGTGTAGGTAGGAGAATCACTGCACTTAGTGAGAATGAAAAGGATTATCACATCTGAAGTTTATGGAGAGAGAAAGAACAAACCTTTTCTGGGGCTCACTGGCTGAAAACTGGGATACAGAGTTAGAGACTGGAGGAAACATGTTTCTCAGTCTCCAGGTGGTTGGGCCTAATGAAGAGATCAATTCATCAAGTCTCAGACAAAACAAAACAAACAGAGGGGAGCCCTGAGCATGGCCAAGACTAAGAATAAAGGAACTATCCAACTATGCCTTAGAGATTTATACTTTCTGGAAAACAGTACATTTCTTGGCAGCTCACAAATTCCACATGTATGTTGGGAAGGCACTAAATGTATTTGATTTGCTCAGAAACAGGTGTAATCCATCCGAAACAACTAGGCCATCTATTGTAAGCTGAGAGAAAGAGAAGTGAGAGAAAAATTCTCAAAGCAAATGAATGCCAGTTTTGGCAAGAAAATCTCCCTGGTCTCATCTGTAGTTACAGCTGAGTAAGTACTAGCAATTTCTGGATACATGTGATTTCACCTGTCAAAGAAACTAAATTAGAAATCTCAGTGTCCAATTTTACCTGACTGGTAACATGTAGGTTTCTGGCATTCGTTGTAGAACACTGAATTTAGAAACTGATGGAGGAATCAAAAATGATACAGAATAAACTATTCAAAGGTTTTATATACATTCCAATTACACTTATTTGCCTCTGATCACAATCAAAAGTGTATTTTTCTTACTTTGCAAAATATGTAATTTAATTATTCTTTTTTTTTAAAAAAAAGCATGGTACAAAGGGAAGGCAACAGAACATACAAATAAAATATTCACAGATTTAAACACACAAATAGTCACAGATTCAAGGTGTGTGAAGTACCAAACTAAGACAAGACAAATCCAACAAGCCCATTCAAAAACATAGCACAAAATAGAAATCAATATAATTTATTAATTTTGTTTATCGTATAAGGATTAAGTTGGAATAAAATTAAATATGAACTGCATACTATCAGTATGGTTGTATGAATATCTGCTAAATAATTACATTTTGCATTCTTTTCCATCTTCTCTATATGTTACATTTGATAAATATAGCATCTGATCATTTATGCAGAATAGTTATTCAGATAATCTGATAATGGAAAGCTTTGATCTGCATTCATAAATGTTTTTTAGTTACATACTGCAATGCTTTTCAATGGAGGAGAGCCAAACCATCTGGGGTATATTACTTGGAAGATTGTTTCTCTCTATATTACAGCTAAAATCAGTCATAGTACTACTCTTAATAGGAACAAGAATCTATTTTCTTGACTTCCAGTACACTGTTCTGTTCAATAATATTCTCAGGTTTGCCGGGCTTGGTGGCTCAGTCTGTAATCCCGCGCCTTTGGGAGGCTGAGGTGAGTGGATTGCCTGAGCCCGCGGGTTCGAGACCTGCCTGGGCAACTTGGCGAGACCTCATCTCTACAATAAATCAAAAAAATTAACCGGGCATGGTAGCGCGCACCTGTAGTTCCAGCTACTTGGAAGGCTGAGGCGGAAGGATTGCCGGAGCCCAGCAGGTTGAGGCTGCGGTGGCTGGGAGCGGCCACTGCACTCCAGTCTGGGTGACAGTGAGACTCCAACTCAAAAAAAAAAAAAAAAATCTCAGGTTTTATGTAGAGAATCAGTAGGGAGTTTATATGATCCTTACGACCACAGTAAAGCTCATTTAATCAAGAAAAAAAAAAAAGCTTAAAATTAGCCTTAGCTATAAGGTTAACCTGGAATTGAAAACAGACTAAGGCTGGTATTCAGTGCTGAAACACATAATTAATAAAGTTAAATCTTTTCCTACACACAGGCCAACCTTTCATAAAGAATCTTTTAAAAAGTATTATTATTTAACTTTTAACAACCAGCAACTGTGCAAGTATTACAGGTAAAGAATTTGGTGGAAATTCATAAAAGGCTGGTAATTGGCAATAGCAGCCTTCCTGAGATACAAGAAAAGTGAAGAGTCAAAGTTGGGTTCCAGCTTCAGAGAATGGCTAGGTCCTGGTGCATTTATTAAAGTACATAACCAGTTACCGTATTGGACTGATGACGTTCAAAATCTTGGAAGATATTCTAGAGTCTTGAAGTAGAGAATAGGCTTGGCCAACCCAATGTCTGGAGATGTGTATTCTTGAGCAGTCCCACATGTTTCCTGCAGCAGTTGTAATTTGTTAATAATGACTCTGTTTCTAACTTTTACAGTTCTTTAGACAACAAAACCAAAAATAATTGTAGCTTTAAATCTAGGCAGTAAAGCATATGATATTTAAAAAAAAAACCCTAGTAGAGGTTGGGAAGATGGCAACCAAGTCAGACTATGCGAATCTCCATGTGAGTAAGTGTATGGAAAATTTTGTGTACGTGCTGGTGAGTAAGTGGGCATGTGAGTGGTTGACTGAGTGACGGCTAAGGAGCTGGTGGCCAGGGCTCTCCAGGTGCAGTGGTTAGTGCCACGGCTGCTGGGTTTGGACCCTAGTGATTCCTGGGACACAAAAGCCAAGCGCCATTTTCTTTTTCTTTCTTTTTTTTTAATCAACAAACCCTCCCTGGGAAGAAAATGCTGGAAGAGACTGTCTAAGTGGGGGCACAACAGCTGGTACTGCAGATTCTCTGCTTCATCCCTGGCTCTTCCCAGGCTGCAGAAGCTGAGCGCCATTATTATTATTATTATTTTTAATGGACAAAAGCGACGGGGAGAATATATTGCCCCAGACTCTCCCTCACCAGTGGGCAGGAGAGAGACTGCTGACTCCTGGCTTTACCTCACCACTTTAGTGCCTGGCAGGGCACTGGAAGCAGGGGCTGAGGAGGGAGTCCAGAAACAAGGTCCCATGGAAGAGGACAACAGAAGCACCCTACTACCATCTGGAAGGTGGGGCAGGAAAGTGCTTCCACTCACTCACCATGGAACAACAGACCTGATCTCTGTGACCAGCGGATCAACGACTCAGGGATTGATTGTGACCCAGAGGGAATATCCTGAAAGCATAAACTTCGGAGGGACTTGATGAGTGCTGAGTTCCAGGCACCCCACCCGCTACCCTGATCCAGCCGTGTGACAACGGGTGTGTCCAGAAAAGGATAAGGAAGGACTCCAAAGAGATCAGTGGTGAGTTGAGGGCTGACCCAAACTCCCTCCGCCCCAGCAATCCTCTGAATGTCAGACCCACACAGCTGGGCCATGATTGAGAGGGACAAACCCAGGCAGAGACTGGAAGTCAGTCACAATAAAACTCCATTCCAGGATAGGCCATGCTGGGGCACCCCTGGCGGTACATACCTGGGGAAGAGACAATCCCACACCTCCTCACCAGAGGAAATCTCCCTGACCATATGAGAGTGGGAGGGGGGGACAGCAGTCCCATCCACCTCTGCTGACCCTCCTCCTTCCCTGCTTCATACACTGAGAGGAGAGTGAAAGAGGTGACTCTGCAGGAAAGACCTGATTAGAGGAACAATTACAGAGCCTACACAAGAGGGCAGGGTTTTTTTTTTAATTTTCAATTTTTAAAAAAAGTAAAAGAAATTTGATTGTTTGTTAGTTCATCTATTTCTAAAAAACATTTTTCCTTTGTGCATGAATGTGCATTTGAGGGTTTGATCTGCTCCCCCAAGTATTTTTTCTTTTTCTGTTTCTTTCTTCTTTGATTTGTCATTTTCTGTTTATGTGTGTATGTGAATGACTGAGTGTTCATCTTTCAATTGTGTTGTTGCTGTTGGTTTGTTTTTGCTCTTTTGTTCTTCTGGTTTTTTTAATTTTCATTTGTTATAGTTTAAGGTGTGTGTCAATATATGTGTTAGGGTTCAACCTGAATTACATTTTTCCCCCTATAGTCTCTCTGTTTTTCTTCTATTTTGCTTTATGCTAGGCATGCATGTGTGTTTAATTTTCTTGGTTTTTTGCTACTTCTTTTGTTTCACTTTGTTATTATTCCAGCTAGTTGTGTATTGTATGTGTATGTCTATGTGTGTGTCTTCAATTGTTTTTTGCATTGGTTTCTGCTTTACATCATCATATAGAGTGGTGGTGGGGAGTGGGTCTCAGGAAACACATACCACTCTAAGTGAACATTGTAATTTGCAAGTAATTTCTGAATCCTAGTTCCCCATCACCTCCTTTATTCAAATTTCAAAAACTACAAAAGACAGCAAAGCTTCCCATACACCATCCTATCTCAAAATATAACAAATCCAGAGTGAGGATCAGCGAAGAATAGAAGACTAAGCAAAAATCAGAAGGGAAAACCTCTCCCACTGATGCTGAATAGCAGAACTAACAAGAAAAACAAGAGATCTGTCACAAATGAGGAAAAACCAAAGGAAGACCTCAGGCAATTTCAAGTGTACCAAAGACAAAACTCCTGAAAAATCAGACCTTTGTGCCCAAACAATGGAAGTCACCAACAACTGACCCCAGAATACTACAGGGATTAGGGAATGGATGGAAAGAGTGAATAAGAATAAAGAAAGACATGATACAACACTGAAATAACTTGTAACAGAGATTTTGGAAATAAAAAAAATTCTTCCAGGAAATAAATAGCAAGATGACAAGCATGGAAAGCAGAATTAATCTAGCTGAAGAAAAAAATTTCAGAATTTGAAGACCAGAACATGGAATTAACCCATCCGTAAAAAACATAGAAAGAAGACTCAGAAAGAAAGAACAAAGCCTACAAGAGATGTGCAGTTATATCAAGAGGCCGAACCTATGCCTGATTGGTATCCCAGAGGAAGAGAGGGAAATGGAGAACAACTTGGAGCAAGTATTCCAGGAGGTAATCCAAGAAAACTCTCCCCATCTCACCAGAGATGTGACCAGTCAAGCACAAGAGATACAGAGAACCCCCACAAGACATCAAATGAGAACACCAACCCCTAGACACATAGTAATTTGCCTACACAAAGTAGATACAAAAGAAAAAATCCTAAAGGCAGCAAGAGAGAAAGGTGAGACTACCTATTGGGGAAAACAAAACAGAATAGCAGCAGATTTATTGGCAGAAACTCTACAAGCAAGAAGGGACTGGAGCCTTATATTCAAAATCCTCAAAGATAAACAATTTCAACCAAGAATTTCCTATCCAGTCAAACTCAGTTTCATCAGTGATGGAGAATTAAAATCCTTCCGAGATATCCAAACCCCAAGAGATTATGCAGCTTCAAGACCAGCTCTATAGGAGACACTTAGAAAGGTATTAAGCAGAGAAGAAAGAAAGAAAAGAATGACCACACACTTCACAAGAGAACAGCAAAGCACAGGATCAACAGAGAATACAGAGCAAAGAGAAACTTAAAAACACACATACATTAATCCCAAAGCCAAAAGAAAATAAGCAAAGAAAAAACTGTATAAGTGCCTCATGACAGCAGTAAACAATCGCATTACAATAATCAGCCTGAATGTGAATGGACTAGATGCACTCCTGAAAAGACACAGAATGACAAACTGGATAAGAAACCATGACCCAATTATTTGCTGCATCCAGGAGACTCATATCACTATAAGGGATGCACACAGACTCAAAGTTAAAGAATAGAAAATGAGTTTTGAGGCAAATGGATCACAAAAGAAGGCAAGAGTTGCAATATTAATATCAAACAAAACAACCTTTAAGCTATCAAAAATTTAAAAAGGTGCAAAAGGACACTACATAATGATAAAAGTTCAATCCATCAACAATAAATATCCATCCTAAATATATATGCACCCAACACAGGAGCACCAACATTTATAAAGCAGCTACTTAGTAAACTTAAAAAAAGATATTGTCTCTAACACTATTATAGCAGGGGACTTGAATACCCCACTAACAGCCCTAGATAGATCATCAAGGCAAAAAATCAACAAGGAGATCCAGAACCTAAACTTAACATTCAACCAAATGGACTTAATAGATATCTACAGATTATTTAACCCAACAACCACAGAATATACATTCTACTCATCATCACATAGAATGTACTCCAAGATCGATCACCTCCTTGGCCATAAATCAAGCATAAACAAATTCCTTAAGGTTGAAATCTTGCCATGCACACTCTCAGACCACAATGGAATAAAAATAAATATCAGCACCAACACAATTTCCCCAAAGCCCACAAAAACATGGAGACTAAACATCATGATGCTGAACAACTACTGGGTCAACAATGAAATCAAACCAGAAATTAAAAGATACATGAAAATGAAGAAACATCTTATCAAAACCTCTGGGATGCCATGAAAGCAGTTTTAAGAGAGGAATTTATATCTCTATGAGCACACATCAAGAAAATGGAAAGATCACAAATGGAGAGCCTAACAAATCACCTAAGGGAGCTGGGAAGAGAGGACCACCAAAACCCTATCTTTAGCAGAAGAATTCAAATTATCAAAATACAAGACCAAATATAGGACATAGAAGACAAAAATATTATAGAAAACATCAACAAAACAAAAAGGTCATTCTTTGAAAGAATTAACAAGATTGATGGACCCCTAGCCAGAATGACCAAGAAAAAGAGAAAACCCCAAATAAACACAATCAGAAATACAAAAGATCAAATCACAACTGACCCTGAAGAAATACAAAAGATGATCAGAGATTACTATGTACACCTATATGGTAACAAACTTGATAACCTAAATGAAATGCAGGACTTACTGACATCACACAACCCCCCATGTTGAAACAAGAATACATTGAGACATTAAATAGACCAATAAC
Organism: Carlito syrichta; assembly: GCF_000164805.1. Lineage (NCBI taxonomy): Eukaryota > Metazoa > Chordata > Mammalia > Primates > Tarsiidae > Carlito > Carlito syrichta. Next base: position 1,642,358 of record NW_007260100.1, read on the forward strand.
AACCCAGGAAATTGATTCTGTCATACAAAAACTACCTACAAAAAAGGCCCTGGGTCAGATGGCTTTCCAGCAGAATTCTACAAAATGTACAAGGAGGATCTGATACCAATCCTTTTGAAAGTATTCCAGGCAATTGAGAAAGAATGAATTCTCCCCAAATCATTTTCCAAAGCTAACATCACACTGATACCCAAACCGGATAAAGATCCAACAAAGAAAGAGAACTACAGGCCAATATCCCTTATGAACATAGATGCAAAAATACTAAACAGGATTCTAGCAAATAAGATTCAAAAATTTATCTCAAAAAATCATCCACCATGACCAAGTAGGCTTCATCCCCAGGATGCAGGGCTGGTTGAACATTCACAAGACCATAAATGTAATTAAATACTTCAAGAGATGTAAAAACGAGAACCACATGATTATATCATTAGATGCAGAGAAAACTTTTGATAAAATCCAGCATTCCTTCTTTTTTTTCTTTTTTTGAGTTGGAGTCTCACTTTGTTACCCAGACTGGAGTGCAGTGGCCACTCCCAGGCACCGCAGCCTCAACCTGCTGGGCTCCAGCGATCCTTCCGCCTCAGCCTTCCAAGTAGCTGGAACTACAGGCACACGCTCAGCATTCCTTCTTGATAAAAAACCCTCAAACATCTAGGTATAGAAGGAACATACCTCAAAATATTAAGTGCCATCTAACATAAACCCACAGCTAACATATTACTAAATGGACAGAAACTGGAAACATTTCCCCTAAAAACTCGAACAAACAAGGCTGCCCAGTCTCACCCCTGTTGTTAAACATTGTGTTGGAAGTTCTAGCTAGGGCAATTAGGCAAGAGAAGGAAATCTGGGGCATCCAAATAGGAAAAGAGGAAGTCAAGTTATCCCTCCTTGCTGTTGATATGACTTTATACCTTGAAAATCCAAGAGAATCTGTCAAAAACCTGCTTGCACTGATAAGGGACTTTGACAAAGTCTCAGGGTACAAAATAAATGTGCAAAAGACAGTTGCATCCCTATACACCAACAACAAGCAGGAAGAGATCCAAATAAAAAGCACAATCTCATTCATAATAGCCACCAAAAAAATGAAATACCATGGCATCTTCCTAACCAGAGAAGTGAAAGACCTTTACAATGAGAACTACAAAACACTGCTCAAAGAAATGCAAGAAGACACAAATGAAAAAATATTCCATGCTCATGGATAAGAAGAATCAACATTGTTAAAATGTCCAACTACAGATTCAATGCAATACCCATTAAGTTACCAACATCATTCTTCTCAGACCTGGAAATGACAATACAGAAATTCATATGGAAACATAAACAACCATGAATAGTCAAAACAATCCTTAACAAAGGAAACAAAGCAGGAGGTATCCCACTTCCAGACTTCAAACTTTACTACAAGGCTACAGTAATCAAAACAGCCTGTATTGGCACAAAAACAGGCATACAGACCAATGGAACAGGATAGAGATTCTAGAAGCAAAGCCTCAATTTTTCAACCAATTCATCTTTGACAAAGCCTCCAGAAACAACAACCACTGGGAAGAGGAGAATCTATTCAGTAAATGGTGCTGGAAAACTGGCTGATAACATGCAGAAGATTGAAACAGGACCCCTACCTATCACTATACACAAAAAGTAACTCTAAATGGATCAAAGAACTAAACGTAAAACCTCAAACTATAAGAATCATAGGAAATGCAGGAGACACCCTTATGGAAATTGGAACTGGCAACCAATTCCTACTCAGAACCGTAAATGCCCATATAAGAAATAAGATAGACAAGTGGGACTTCCTCAAACTAACGAACTTGTGCAAAGCAAAAGAAACCACCAAAAAAGCAGGGAGACAACCCACAGAATACAAAAAAAATATTTGCCAACTATATATCTGACAAGGGCCTAACATATGGGATCTACAAGGAACTCAAACGTGCCAAAAGGAAAAACACAAACAGCCCATTAAAAAATGGGCAAAAGACATGAATAGACACTTCTCAAAAGAGATATGGGCAGCCAATAGACACATTACAAAGTGCTCAACCTCATTCATCATCAGAGAAATACAAATCAAAACCACACTGAGATACCACCTAACCCCAGTAAGAATGGCCATCGTTAATAAAACAAACAAGAACAGATGCTGGAGAGGATATGGAGTAAAAGGAAAACTTCTACACTGCTGGTGGAAATGTAAACTAGTGCAACTTCTTTGAAAGACAGAGTGACGATTTCTGAAAGACCTAGAAATTGACTTTCCATATGACCCAGCAATTCTCCTATTAGGATTATACCTGGAGGAACTCAAATCATTCTACAAAAAAGATACCTGCACACTTATATTTGTTGCAGCTCTATTCACAATAGAAAAACATGGCACCAATCTTGGTGCCCATCAAAGTTGGACTGGATAAAGAAAATGTGGTACATATACACAATGGAATATTATGCAACCATAAAGAAGCACAAACATATGGACTTTGCAGCAACTTGGGTGGATTTAGAGTCGATCATACTCAGTGATCTATCACAAAAACAAAGAACAGAGTACCATATGTTCTCACTCATAAGTGAACCTTGAACAATTATAATACTGTAAGAAAGTGATTGGCAGTAGTGGGAAACTGTCACTGGAAGGAGGGGTGGGATTGGCAGTTGAGGGAAACTGCTAGGGGAAGGAGGGGCATACCTCATCAACTAGGGTACCTGCATAATCAACGTTTGTTTACCTAGCCCTGAATTGCACCTCACAAATTTATAATAATAAAAAAACCCTGACCCTTGGGCCAGTTTATGACTTGAAGCATGTTTGATTATCCTTATTTTAATATACATAATAGCAAGTGTTAGTGTTGGCCCATAAAATTATAGTGGTGTTGAAACTGTTAAGTTTTAAAAAGAATTATTTGATTCAATGTTCAGGAAAGAAAATAACATCTCATATTTTGATCTATATTTCCCAAAGGAAGAGAAGAGACAAGGAATGTAATGTTACAATAACAGATAAGTTTATACTCCTGAACAGATAATTAGAACATCTATCTATAAAACAAATTTGGGTCCAAAAAATCGCCAAGCTCAGAAAAATCCAGAGGTTGAAATAGAAAAGAGGACTTGGAGAATTATAACACTTGCTAGAACAAGTTGAGTGGGTACCCATAATATACTTTTTCTGGTAGGAATGAACATTCTTATTCCTCTTTTTCAACTTTTTCCTCCTCCTCCTCCTCTGCCTCCTCCTTTTCCTCCTCCTCCTAAGGGATCGAGAAGTGCCTCATCTGAATGATGAAATTTGGAGAAATAATCAGGTCTCTTGTTTCTGCTCTTGGGTGAAAAAACCAGTTAAATTCTGGGAGCTGGCGCTAGAAATCCCAACTGTGACTGCAAGTTGAAGGCAGTCAGATTTACTAGCATTACAGGAAACATTTTGATCCTTACCTGATTCCTGTGCAGATTTCTCAGTTGGTTCAAAATCTGTAAGAAGAAGATAGGCAGATTTGTAACTTTGCACACCTGAAAAATGTCCTACGTAGATAGGTGCCAGAGGCCCCAGTAAATCTTCCAGGCTCCCATCATCATATAGTTACACTAGTCCTGGGAGGTAGTCTGGTGCTTCAGAGCTTGGGTTTTGGAATCTCATTCCCTAGGTTTGAGTGCTGTCTTCACCTTTGTCAAGCCACTTAACTGCCTTAGGCCTCAATTTCCTCATCTGCAAAATGGAAAGCATAAATATTATTGCCAAGTAACTAGGTAATAAAGATAAGCAGTTTTATAGCATTTTTATTATTTTCCTTTAATACTCTTGGTTATTAAATGCTATATCATATATTTGGGGAATAGAGCAAGTGCAGTATTTCTAAAATGTCTTTTTTTCTTTCTAACAGATATCAAAGTTCTGCTGTTAGATACGTGAAATTATATCATTCACATCTGACAGGTCTGCCACAAGTTATATTATCCATCCCATTCCCTTACAAGTGCTGTTAAAAATTATCAGAAACTTAGTGGTTTCCAACAACACAAAGTTATTATCTCATTGTAAGTTCTACAGGTCAGACATCTAAACTGAGTTTCACTGGGCTAAAATCAAGGAGTTTATAGGGTTGAATTTTATTTCTGGAGTATCTAGGGAAGAATCTATTTCCTTTTCTTCTCCAGCTTCCAGACACTGCCTGCATTCTTTGCTTATACCCGCTGATCATCATCAAAGTCACACATCCCTCTGAGTCTTCTGTCTCCCTCTTCCACTTTTAAGGACACTTGTAGAGGCCAGGCACAGTGGCTCACATCTATAATCCCTGCACTTTGGGAAGCCGAGGTGAGAGGATTGCCTGAGCCCACGGATTCGAGACAAGCCTGGGTAACTTGGCGAGACCTCATCTCTACAATAAATAAAAAAATTAGCCGGCCGTGGTGGCGTGTGCCTGTGGTCCCAGCTACTTGGAAGGCTGAGGAGGAAGGATCACCTCAGCTCAGCAGGTCGAAACTGCAATGGCCGTGAGTGTGCCACTGCACTCCATCCTGGGCAATAGAGTGAGACTCCGATTCAAAACAAAGTTAAAACAAAAAAAGAAAGAATACTTGTGACTGTATTAGACCTATGTGGATAATCTAGGATAATCTTCCCATCTCAAAATACTTAACTTGGCTACATCTGAAAATCCCCTTTTCCATGTAACCTAACAAATCACAGGATCAGAAAAATCAGGTTGTAGACATCTTTGGGGGATAATTATTCTGCCACTCACAACAGGCAAAGAAACTGAGGTCCAGGGAAGCTAAGCGACATTCAAATGGCCAGAAACTTAGTGCATAGTTGGGACTAAAGTTCATGTCTTTTTCTTTCTTTTTAACAATTTTATTGATACTTAATATTTGTACATATTTATGAAGCACATGTGATATTTTGTTACATGCATTGAATGTACAATAAAAAAGTCAGGATATTTAGGCTATTCCTCCCTTGAATATTTATTATTTATCTGTGTTGGGAACACTTTAAGTCCTCTCTTCTAGTGATTTCAAAATATGCAATATAGTATATTGTTAACTATATTCAGCTTACTCTACTATCAAATATTAGAACTTATTCCTTGTATTTAACTGCATGTTTGTATGAATTAACCAACCTCTCTTTGTACCTCCCACACACCCTCCCCTGTCTCTGATATCTCTCATTCTACTCTCTACCTTCACGAAGTCAACTTTTTTAGTTTTCACAAACAAACATGCAGTGTCTGTCTTTCTGTATCTGGTCTATTACACTTAACATAATGACCTTCAATTCCATCCATTTTTGCTGCAAATGACAGGATTTTATTTATTACCTTTACTGTCCAAATAGTATTTCATATATATATATATGTACACACACACACACACACACACACACACACACAGTGTTTTATTGATCCATTCATTCATTGATGGACACTTAGGTTGACTCCATGTTTTTGTTATCGTGAATAGTGCTGCAATAAACATAGGGGTGTAGGTATATTTTGAGATAATTTATTTTCCTTTAGATAAATACCTAGTATTTATACCTTTTGAGAAATCTCCATACTGTTTTCCATAGTGGCTGCACTAATTTACATTCCCACCAACAGTGTATAAGAATTCAATGTTTATATACCTAACCCTGAAATGTACCCCACATCTTTATAATAAAAATTAAAAATAAATAAAATAAAATAATTCCCTATTTTCCACATCTTCATCAGCACATAAGCATCTGTTTTGTTTTGTTCTGTTTTTCATAACAGCCATTTTAGAGTAAAAAGATATCTCATTGTGTTTTGATTTGTATTTCCCTAATGATGAGTAATGTTGAACATTTCTTCATGTATCTGTTGGCCATTTTTATATTTTCTTTAAAGAAATGTGTATTCATGTCCTTTGCCCATTTTTAAATGAAATTCTTTGGGGTTTTTTGTTTTGTGTTGGTTTGTTTTACACATGAGGTGTTTGAGTTCTCTGTATATTCTAGATATTAGTTCCTTGTCAGATGAATAGTTTACAAGTATTTTCTTCCATTCAGCAAGTTGACTCTTCACTTTGTTGTTTCATTTGCTGTGCAGAAGCTTTTAAATTAAATGTAGTTCCATTTGTTTATTTCATATCTGTGTTTTGGGGTTCTTAGCTATAATATATTTTCCTAGACCAATGTCCAGAAATGTTTTCTCGATGTTTTCTTCTAGTAGTTACATAGTTTTGGTTTTACATTTAAGTCTTTAATCCATTGTGAGTTGATTATTTTAGTATGACAAGAGCTAGGGGTTTAGTTTCATTCTTCTTCATGTGTCTATCCAACTTTCCCAGAACCATTTATTGAAGAGGAATTCCTTTCCTCAATGTATGTTCTGGGTACCTTTGTCAAAAATCAGTAGATTGTAAATCTGTAAATTTATTTCTAGGTTCCCTATTCTGTTCCATTTGTCTACGTGTGTGCTTTTACCAATCCCATGCTATTGAAGTCAGATAGTGTGAACCCTCCCGCTTTGTTGCTTTTGCTCATGATTGCTTTAGCTGTTCCGTTTCTTTTTTTGATTCCATGTGAATTTTAGAATTTTTAAAATATTTCTGTAAAAAATGACACTGCTATTTTGATAGAGATTGGATCGAATCTGTAGTTTGCTTTAAGGAGTATAATAATTTTAATGATATTAATTTTTTCAATCCATGAGCATGGGATGTCTATCCATTTGTTTGTGTCCTCTTCAGTTTCTTTCATCAGTGTTGTGTAGTTTTTCTCATATAAGACTTACTTCCTTGGTGAAATTTATTCCTAAGTATGTTTTGTGGCTATTGTAAGTAAGATTGCATTCTTGATTTTTTTCTCAGCTAATTCATTATTGATGTATAGAAACACTACTGAATCTCATATGCTGATTTTATATTCTGCAAAGTTACTAAATTTATTTATCATATCTAAGAGTTTTTTGGTGTAGTCTCTAGGGTTTTCTTAATGTAAGATCGCATCATCTGCAAAGAGGGACAATTTGACTCTAGGTTGATCAAGGATATTGGTCCGTAGTTTTCATTTATTGTTGCATTCATGTGTGGTTTTGGTATCAGGATAATTCTGTCCTCATAGAATGAGTTAGGTAGAATTCCCTTCTTTTCAATTTTTTAGAATAATTTGAGAAAAATTGCTGCTAGTTTTTCTTTGAAAGTCTGGTAGAGTTTGGTAGTAATGCCATCCAGTCCTAGACTTTTCTTTGTTGTGAGACTTTTTACTACTGATTCAATCTCATTACTCGTTATTAATCTGGTCATGCTTTCTATTTCTTTCTGATTCTATCATAGTAAGTTGTATGTGTCCTGGAATTTATCCATTTCGTCTAGGCTTTCCAGCTTTATAGCATTTAGGTGTTCATAATAGTCTCTAATGATGTTTTTCTGTGGTATCAGTTAGAATGTCTCCTTTTTCATTTCTAATTTTGTTTAAGTCTCCTTTCTTCTTTTCTTGGTTAGTCCATCAAATAGTTTATATATTTTGTTTATTTTTCCAACAAACCAACTTTTCATTTTATTGATTTTTTTTTTTTTTTGAGTTGGAGTCTCACTCTGTCCGCCCAGCCTGGAGTGCAATGGCATGCTCCCGGCCACCACAGCCTCAACCTGCTGGGCTCCGGTGATCCTTCCGCCTCATCCTTCCAAGTAGCTGGAACTACAGGCACATGCTACCACGCCAGGCTAATTTTTGATTTTTATTGTAGAGACGAGGTCTCACCAAGTTGCCCGCGTGGGTCTCAAAAGCGCAGGCTCAGGCAATCCACTTGCCTCGGTCTCCCAAAGTGCTGGGATTACAGGCTGAGCCACCAAGCCCGGCCATTTTATTGACATTTTAAATAATTTTTTAGTCTCTATTTCATTTAGTTTTGTTCTGATTTTTATTATTTCTTTCTTTCTGCTAATTTTTGGTTTGGTTTATTCTTACTTTTCTAGTTCCTGGAGGTTTATCATTAGATTGTTTGAAATATTTCTATGTTTTTGATGTAGATGTTTATTACTATAAATTTCCCTTTTAACCATGCTATTGCTGTATTCCACAGGTTTTGGCATGCTATGTTTAGATTTTCATTAGTTTCAGGAATTTTTTTTTATTTCCTCCTTAGTTTCTTACTTGACTTAATGGTCATTCAGGAACATACTGTTTAATTTCTATATATTGGCACATTTTTCAAATTTCCTCTTAATATTAATTTTTAGTTTTATTCCATTGTGGCCAATATGATTTTGTTGCTTTACAATTTGTTGAAGCTTGTTTTGTGTCCTTACATGTGCTGGTGAGAAGAATGTGTATTTTGTAGCTGTTGGATGTAGTGTTCTGTAAATGTCTGTGAGGTGCATTTAGCCTAATGTGCAAGTAAAATCCATTGTTAGATCGTTGTTAATTTTTTTGTCTAGATGATCTGTTTAATGTTATAGTGAGGTGTTGAAATTCCTAACTATTGTTGTAATGAAGTCCATTACTCCCTTTAAATCTAACAATACTTGTTTTATATATCTGGGTGCTTTGGTGTTGGGTGCATATAGGTTTAGAATTATTATATCCTTTTGCCTATTCTATACCTTTATCATCATATAATGACAGTTTTTTGTCTCTTCAACTGATTTGGACTTAAAGTCTGTTTTATCTGATCTAAGTATGGCTACTCTTACTTGCTTTTGGCTTCTGTTTGCATGGAATATTTTTTTCCATTCCTTTGCTTTTAGTCTATATATGTGTTTACAGATGAGATGAGTTTCCTGTAGGCAGTATATAGTTTGTCATTTTAAAAAAATCCATTCAGTCATTCTGTATATTTTAAGTAGAGATTTTAATCTATTTACATTCAAGTTTATTATTAATATGTGAGATTCCTGATGTTTTATTAATTGATTTTTATATATTCTTTTATTCTTTCTTTTTTATTGTTTATTATTATGATTTGTTTTCTGTAGTGGTAATATTTGATTACTTTCTCTTCCTTATTTGTGTGTTTGCTCTACCACTGGTTTTTAAACTTTTGTGTGTTTTCATGATGGTACATATCACCTTCATGATGTGTAGGACTCCCTTAAGCATTTCTCATAGGGCTAATCTAGTGGTGAATTCCCTCAGGTTTGCTTGTCTGGGAAATATTGTACTTCTTCATTTATGAAGAATAACTTTGCTAGGGATAGTATCCTTGGCTGACAGTTTATTTTCTTTCAGTTCTTTAAATATATCATCCCATTCTCTCCTGGTCTGTAAGACTTCTGAGAAATCTGCTGTTAGTCTGATGGGATTTCCCTTATAAGTGTCTACACATTTCTCATGTTGCTTTTAGAATTTTCTTTTTGTCTTTGACTTTTGACATTTTGATTATGATGTGCCCTGAAGAAGACCTTTCTGAATTATACTTACTTGGGGATCTCTAAGCTTCCTGTATCTAGATGTCTAAATATCTTTCTAGACTTGAAAAGTTTTCAGCTATTATTTTATGAAACTAGGTTTCTGTCTCTTTGGTTTTTCTCTTCACCTTCTGGGACACCAATAATTTAAATATTTGGTCACTTTATAGTGTCCCATATGTCATTTAGGCTTTGTTTATTCTTTTTTATTCTTTATTTTTGTCTGACTGGATTATTTCAAAAGTCTTGTCTTCTGGTTCTGAAGTTTTTTCTTCTGACTGATTTCATCTGTTGTTGAAGCTCTCGAATATATTTTTCATTTTATTCAATGAATACTTCTATTCCAGAATGACTGTCTGGTTCTTTTGTTATGATATCTATCTCTTTGGTAAATCTCTCCTTAATTTTCTGAATTGTTTTTCTGATTTCTTTGCATTGCTTATCTATGTTTTCTTGTGTCTCACAGAACTTCTTTAATATCTTTATTTTGAATTATTTTTCAGGCATATCATAAATTTCTTTCTTATTGGAATCTGTTGCTGCAAAATTCTTGTGTTTTGTTAGATATGTCAAATTTTGTTGCTTTTTTAATGTTTCTTGTGTCCTTACATTGATATGTGTGTATCTGGTATAATATGTGCTTTTTTCAATTTTTTTGGATTTGTTTTTGTAGGGGAGGATTTTTTTTTTGGAGATGTATCTATGGTGTTCGCTGGTTCTTTGGTTTTGATTCTGGCTACATGCAGTAGTATAAGCTCCATATAATTTATTTGGCTGTAAATAGTATCAGTGGTGTTTGTTATTTCCTTAGTGTGTGGTTGTTAGTGGAGGCTGTGGTGAAGTTTTGCTTGGGACAGGGATGATAGGTGGAACTGTCCTCAGACCCCAGTGGTCACAGTAGCAGGTTAAGCATGCTTACCCTCAGGCTCTGGGGCAATGTACACTGGCACCATTGTTTGTGGATCCAGGTGGGCTTATTATTGTGCCTCCAGGGTGCTTGCTTTTGTGCAGGCAGTGGCAACAATTGCTGGATCAGGAGGGCATGCCTTCAGGCCCCTGGGCAGTGTATGAGGAATGACTGATGGCAGTAGCAGTGGCAGAACAACCTTCTGGGTTCCAAGAAGTTTGTGTTGATGTTGGCAGTTCTTCATTGGGCTGACCAGGTCAGGCTTCATACCTGTAGGTCGTGCATGCAGCTGTGGCGGTAGTAGCAGGTTGTAGGAATTCACCCTCAGATCCCTGGGAGAAGTGCTCAGGTGTCAAGTTTGGTGGATTGGGCAGAATGGTCCCCAGGCTCCCTGGATGGTGTGCTTGAACACTGGGGAAAGGGATCAGAGTCAGGCTTGGTGGGCCTGTGTTTAGGACCACTGATGGGCTGTGGTGAGCAGGATTGGAGTGATCTCCCAGCCTCCAGCAGAATTCTTGGGTAAGAGTGGCAGTGGCTACACTGTGGCCTTTTTTCTGGGGTGAGCAGGGTTGCTTTCAGTGACAGTGGCCATTGGCAGGTGTCTAGGAAGCACACGCACCACCTCTAGGTGGTGATTGCAGGCAGGGAAGCCTGTCTTCAGGGCACTTGTAAATGAATGCATTGCAACCCTTTTGCTTTGGAGGTTGGCAGGGCTGCTGCCAGTGAGGCATGCTTTAGCACCAAGGAACAGCAGCCTGTAATGATGGCAACTGTTGTCAGGAGGGTATGTTCTCAGGGAATGTATAAATGCATGGCAGTCCTCCTTCTGGGAGCTGTGGGCTCACTGTCAATGGTTTGTGTTTTGATCTTGGTGACAGCAGCCGGCAATGGCAGTGGCTTCAGACAAGGATGTCAATGGGGCTCCAGGTATGTAGAGTTGCAGGAACTATTGAGTCCCCAGACAAGATGCAAGCTGGTAGGGGCTGAGTTCTCAAAATGTTGCCTTGCTTTAGCTGCTTACAACTCAGGGAATGTGTGAGACTCAGAATGAACACCCTCTTTGGAGCAATGGCATGGTGCAATCTCCAAGGAGTTCCCTATTTAGTCTCAGGGACCTCGAGAGTCAAGAGGTTTTCTTGTGGCTAGAATGGCAAGAGTTTGTGGTGAAAATATGGTCTGCCTAGGGTTTGCACTTACCCTTTCTCTGCACTGGACAGCTTCTCTGGGCTCCCAGCTAATCCCAGCAGGCTGCCTCACTACACTCTTCTTTCTTGCCTTAGATGTTTCCTGTCACTTCTCTGTTGAACTCCAATGTTCTCTCTTAGATAATCTATTCAAAATTTGACTACTTATGTGCCATTTTGGTTCTGTTAGTCAGCCATCTTGAAGCCCCCATTCCTACACATTTCTTATTTTCTAGGTCTGCTCTTTTTAGTAGGCTTGACTGTAAAAATAATCTCAAATAACTGTTTAGTAAATTGAGAACTGCAGTCAACATGGGGTTTATGCTATTGTATACTGCTTTGATCCTTTCTTAGGGTTAATGAAAAGAACTCAGGATGTTAGAAAGGGTGTATGTTTTAGCTACAGGAAGGATTTGGTAGATACATGCTACTAATTCAAGTACAAAAGGTCATAGGCTAGAGAAAAAGTGGTTATAACATAAAATCTAAGCTTTTCTAAGGTTATTAGAATATGCAAATCTAGTAATTGAAGAAACAGGGTTATCAAACTTAGAAGGTTAAGGGAGCAGACTCAAATGAGCTATAATGTCAACAAATTCATAATTCCTGTGTTTAGAAGACTGCCACTTGTCCTTTGAAATGCTTTTCTTTGTTTGAGAAATTGAGAATACTATTTCTGTTTTCATGCAATTGAGAGAAAATTTTGTCAAGAATTCAAATAAAACACAGAGCAAGGTCTACATTCTGTGGGGCTTGCAGTCTAAATTAACACAAAAACAAGAGAAAATGAGGGAAAAATTAAATGAAATTATTGTGTGATAATAGCTATAATCACAATTGGTTCTGAGAGAGAGGGGATCACTGGACTAAAGTGATCAGAAAAGCTAGAGGTAGAGTTAAATCTGGCTACTGAGTAAGAAATACAAGTTTAAAAAATATTCACACCCTTTGACCTAAATTAGTAAATTTACTAATAAGAATCCAGTCAAAGGAACTAAAAATGTGGCAAAATACATCTTAGTGAACCTTATAACTGAAACATCCTAAATGTCTCTCAAATAGAGAAATGGTTAAATAAATCATGGTAAAGGAAAACATGGGAATAATATATGACTATTCAAATGATGTTTTTGAAGAATTACTCATGATTTAAAAATGCTTATGTTATATTGTTAAGCCAATAAAAAGGATAATACAAAGTTTTATACTATATTTATAAAGATTTATTATTTCAACAGAGAATCTTTAAACGTCAATAAAATTCATTATTTTTTCTTGTAGAAAAAGAGTAAGACAGACACTTGCCTTAGAGACCTGACAGTTACAGCAGAGATTGTCTTATTCCCAAGAAGGCACATTCAGCAGTGGTTGGCTACCTCAGTCCTTCTATTTTCTCCCTAGGACTCCTTAAATCTAAAAATCCCTGTAGGAAAATACCTTAGGAAAGAGTCTTGTAACTACCTACCCCATGGAATAGAAGGTTTATCTTATCTAGGATAATGTGTATGAAGGCAGGAAAAATATCAAACAGGTGAAAATACACTAGACTATAAAATGAGTGCCAGCTGAGATTCTGGAGAACTAACATCTATTGCTTAAATGACCATGGGAAAGATGGAAGAAGACGGAGGTTGTAGAGGGTATGTACAAAGGTGGAGAGGAAGGTTACTGAGAGCCTGATGTGAATGAGATAGCATTATCAGTCTGGTGTTTGAATCATTTTCTGAGATCAGTCTGAAGGTATTCTTGGTTCTGGCTCAGACAGGTATAAAAGCAGCCTAGGACCCAACAATTGTGTTCCTAGGTATCTTTACCCAAGAGAAATGAAAAAAAAAAGTCTACATAAAACCTCTGTCATAGTAGCATTATTCATAAAATCCAAAAAGTATGATTCAGCAATAGAAAGAAGTAACAACACGTGCTACAGCACAGATGACAAGGATTACATTTTCAGTATGGCTACTCTTTGACTTATTTTCCAAGCCTCCAACTAGTAGTTGGTCTTACACTTGTGTGTTATGGTCATTGTTCCTTGGTGAGGTCAATGATTCTGACAGGATGTGTATTTTTTACTCTATAGTATATAAATTTACACAGCACCATATCAGACTGGAAAAAAGTATCATGTGTTGTTATGGTTTTGACAGGTAAACATTTGTGAAGAGTTCCTTGAGCCTAGATCGGTTCATTCCACAAGGCTTCCAGTAAAACAGATAAAAAACTAAAGGAAAATAATCGTGTTACAGAGTAGATTATAATTCAGTAATTAAAAAAATTAAGCCCCCATGATCAAAATACATTTAAAGATCAGGTAACTCAAAACACTATGTGCTGATAGCCTCCCAAGAAACTATTTTGTGAGATATAGAAAAGACTGCTTTGTTTCAAACATTTCTTATTTCCTATCTAGTCATAACTAAAGATCTCAGTTTTGCATGTTCCCTGGGAGCCGCTTCCCACACATCACTTAGCTGATCTTATGGTTCCCTTTCCCACCCACCTCACTCACTGCATGGGCTTTCCTTACTACTTTTTTATGCCTCCCTTCTGTTCCTTCACAAAGCCCACATTTTATTGCTTTCTCTGCTAAAGGCTTAATGCTGCTTTTGTCCCAGCCAATTACCAAAGAAGCAAGTCAACTGGGGATGTGAAAGACAGGGGACACAAAGATTTTTTCCTAAGCCTTTCTCTAACCCCCTGACTAGTTTTACCAGTAATAGCCTCCTTGAAAATCCCTGCTCTCCCTTCCTTCTTTATGAACCAGTTAGAATAGCATGTGTTTGCCTTTTTAGTACTATCTTGTCACAGACTGAAACAACAAAAAGCATTTTAAGGAGGTCCATTTAGAGAGTAGTCATCAAAAAAAGATCCATTTAAATTCACTCGTACTATTCTCAAACTCAGCTTGGGTTGAGAATCTCTCTGAAGCTTATTAACAGTACAAAATCTTGGGCTCCCCGAATTAAAATCTGTAGAGTGGTGCCCTGCCCTGGTGTCTGATTTTTTCAGTGGGTCCCAGGTAAATTTGATAGTCCATGGACAGACATTTGGAAACTCACTGGTGCCTGCTTCCTAGATTCCCTCTCCAATACTGTGGTGGTAGAAAAGAAAGTCCTGATTAGCAATGCTTTTGTGTGCTGATACTCCTCTAAGTCAGACAGATAATTGAGAGTTCATTTATAAACTTTTGGAAATTATCATAATAGAGAACAAAAGGTCTCAAGCAAGAAAAGAAGATGAGATTCTTGTCTAAGAGATTTGTTTGTATCTTATACAGTTTAACAATGAAAAAAGAAAATGAAAAACACTTTTCAGTGCAATAGCAGAAAGGTCACAGCAACCAGACTGTTGATGAAAACAGGTTGCTATTGTTCTTAGCCAAATTCAGATTGCTTTTACCCTAGAAACACTTATATAATTTTATCTTTATCTCGGCTTTTCTTTGTGTTCAGTGTGCCTTCCCTTTAAGTCATCAGGCAGCACATACTGGGGAAGTGTGCCTGTATGTTACATCTGCATTAGAAACATTGTTCTCATTCTGTACACTTGCCTACTGTTGAAAGATAATTTCCAACAATAAAAATCATTACTCAAACACAGATATAAAATGACCATATGTTAATGCTTTTAAGTCGTTATTAATGAGGGAATCCGGCAGCTTTTACAACAGGTCCTAACAACAGATGCATGTATAGATCTGGATGTTTAAATGAATTTGCAAATGAAGGCAAATTGGCTTTTTTCTTTTTGGTGGGGGGGGACTTCCTTTTCTGGATAGAATTCATTTTCATGTCCACAGACAAGAATCATTTGCACTATTGCCATCAGTTCCTTAAAATGTAGAGTTGTAAAATGACTGAAGAGCAATGAAAGGTTAGAACCAGGTAATCTGGAAGGGTATGCTCTAAACAATGCATAGTTTTCCACTGAAGCACAGATTACTTTTTTCCTATACTACTGAAAAATATATAAGTCCCTTTTGCTATTAACTCCTAAATTGTGTGCTTGACTTTCAAGTCTCTCCTGAACAATGTTTATGCTGTTCCTTTGATTTATCATGTCTCTTTTTTGACTTCCAATTTTTTAAAAAATCCATTTTTGGATAACTTTGATTATAAAATCAATGATTTTGCTAAGTATGGTGGCTCATGTCTGTTATCCCAGCACTTTGGGAGACAGAAGTGACAAGACTGCCTGAGCCCAAGGCTTTGAGACCAGCCTGGGCAACATGGTGAGACCTCATCTCTACAATAAATCGAAAAATTAGCCAGATGTGGTGGTGCGCACCTGTAGTTCCGCAACTTGGAAGGCTGAGGTGGAAGGATTGCCTGAGCGCAGCAGGTCAAGGCTGCAGTAACTTTGAGTGTGCCACTGCACTCTGGCTTGGGCAACAGAGTGAGACTTTCAGAAATTTTGTGAAATAAAAAAGAAAATGAAACTCATCAATAACCCTATCACATCTGGAAAAAAGATACACTAAAACAATTGTTAAATAATTTTTTTTAACTTTAAAAATGTTTTTATTTTAAAATTGTGGGGTACATTTCAGAGTTAGGTATACAAATATTCACTGTGCAGGTACCCTTGGGCTCAAGAAACTCTTCACAAATGTTTACCTGTCAAAACCATAACAACACATGATACTTTTTTCCAGTCTGATATGGTGCTGTGTAAATTTATATACTATAGAGTAAAAAATACACATCCTGTCAGAATCATTGACCTCACCAAGGAA
Organism: Carlito syrichta; assembly: GCF_000164805.1. NCBI lineage: Eukaryota > Metazoa > Chordata > Mammalia > Primates > Tarsiidae > Carlito > Carlito syrichta. The sequence continues at coordinate 1,658,583 of NW_007260100.1, forward strand.
CAATGACCATAACACACAAGTGTAAGACCAACTACTAGCTGGAGGCTTGGAAAATAAGTCAAAGAGTAACCATACTGAAAATGCAATCCTTGTCAGAAACACTGAAATGTCTGGTAAATACTTGAACGAGGAAAGTGACATTTAGTCCAAAGTCCTGCTCATCAGGGGTCATCAGTGGACTGCATTAAAAAAAAAGAAAAAAAAATATGAGTTTTGTTATTTCATATCCAGATGCTTACTGCAAATAGAGCAGCCCTTTAAATATTTTTTACAAAATGGACAAATAGAATTAATTAATTTATTTATTACTTTTTTGAATGGCTGCAAATTCCCTCAGAGCCCCGCCTGATCCATTTCTGGGTCTTCAGTTTTCTCGGGTTAAAGATTTATGCTGACTGAACTGGAGAACAAAAAGAACAGGACAAAAGTGGATTTTTCAAGCAGCTCCTGCCATGCCTGAGATAGCCCAGATTCCAGGCACTCCGAGACTATTAAGCATTATGGAACGCTGTAGAGTGTAATTTGAAACACTATAATACAGAGAGAAAGACTAAAATATTAGCAACTCCAGTTCTATTTCCAGTTATATGAATAACTCTGTGATTCTGCTGATGAGGATGTTAACAACAGCAATGGCTGTAATGTATTAAGCTCTTGTACAGGTAGTGCTGTTCCAAGCACTTTTCTTATAGTATTAATATCTTATTTAATACACATAACACTAAAAGTGAGCAATATTACTGTCCCTATCTTATAAGTGAAGAAACCGAGACAAAGAACAGTTAGATTAGGGAATTTTATGTTTCATTTACTTGTTTATAATGGAAGGAATAGAGGAACACCAGTTCTATGTACTACAGTTCTTCTGAGCTCTAAATGCATAGCACTTTCTGAGGTTCTATCATATATTTTAATACAGCATATGAATCCAATAACACATTTCCTGCCTTCTACTAAATTTATCCTAGGAAAATATCACCAGTTGAAATTTATTACTTGACTTGAAATTTATCAATTCTATTTGCACCCTCTACAGAAATTGCACAGTTGCTTATACAGTCTTTGAGGTGTGCCTCTAAAGTAATAAAACTGATTTTCATTTGTGGTCAATGGAAACCCCCTCTTTTCATTTACCGGTCATACTTATAAGGTAGAAGCATGAAATTATTATCCATATGATAAAGGTTAACATTGAGAAAGAGATATGACCTTTTTAATTTTCAGCACAATGGCTCCTTATGGTACCTATACCAATAAATAAATGAATACCACAGAAAGTTACTTCTTCGGTGAGGTCTAAATCCGTGGGTCCTCAGGGCCCTCTTTCTGAGGAGAGTCCTTTGTAATTAAACTGATGTTTTCCAATATTGTCTGTTATTAGAATCACTGCAATGCTCTTGAGTAGTACATTCCAAGATGGAGGAAACATTTTATAATCTGTGCTAACCAGTATGGTAGCAACTAGCTACATGTGGCTATTGAACACTTAAAATGTAACTAGTGCCACAGAGAAACTGGATTTAATTTTAATTAACTTAAATTTTAAAAGCTACAGTGACTTCCTTATTAGACAGTGTAGAATGTTTGCTAAAAATACACATCTCTGGACTCTATACTAGACCTACAGAATCAGACTGATGAATACCTTGTCATTTAAATTTGTATTATTATTTTTTTTAATCTTTTATTTTATTTTTTTGAGTTGGAGTCTCACTCTGTCACCCAGACTGGAGTGCAGTGGCCGCTCCTGGCCACCACAGCCTCGACCTGCTGGGCTCCGGTGATCTTTCTGCCTCAGCCTTCCAAGTAGCTGGAACTACAGGCATGCGCTACCATGCCCGGCTAATTTTTTGATTTTATTGTGGAGATGAAGTCTCGCCAAGTTGCCCAGGCAGGTCTCGAACCCACGGGCTCAGGCAATCCACTCACCTCGGCCTCCCAAAGCGCGGGATTACAGGCTGAGCCACCAAGCCCGGCCTAAATCTGTATTATTAACATTATAATAATCAATGCTGATTGAGCACTCAGTTTATTTAGATGCCTTCAAATTACTATTATCTTTCAAGCCCATAATTCTAGGCAACTTCTGTTTCCAAACATAACACTTCATATAGAATATATTGAGTTATTTAAATGCAGTATATTCTTTTTTTCTTTTTTTTGAGTTGTTTTCTCACTCTGTTGCCCAGGCTGGAGTGCAGAGGCATGTTCCGGTCACCACAGCCTCGACCTGCTGGGCTCAGGTGATCCTCCCATCTCAGCCTTCCAAGCAGTTGGAACTACAGGCATGCACCACCATGCTCGGCTAATTTTTTGATTTATTGTAGAGATGAGGTCTCACCAATTGCCTAGGCTGGTCTTGAACCTGTAGGCTCAGGCAATCCTCTCACCTTGGCCTCTCAAATTGCTTGGATTATAGGCATTAGCCACCATATCCGGCCAAGCATATTCTTTAATTATAGAAATATGAGTTGGGCTCGGTGGCTCAGCCTGTAATCCCACACTTTGGGAGGATGAGGTGAGTGGATTGTCTGAGACCGCGGGTTCGAGACCCATCTGGGCAACTTGGCGAGACCTCATCTCTACAATAAATCAAAAAAAAATCAGGCGGGCATGGTAGCGCGTGCCTGTAATTCCAGCTACTTGAAAGGCTGAGGCAGAAGGATTGCCAGAGCCCAGTGGGTCAAGGCAGCAGTGGCTGGGAGTGGCCACTGCACTGTGGGGGTCCTGCCCCACAAGGGTCGTGAGATTTCCTGAAGGAGAGACGGATAGGCGAAGGATGAAAACATTATACTCGGACACCTGCTTCCTGAACAGATGATGTTTAATGTTAGTTAACACAAAGCTTTTATACTATTTGTAAAGGGGCAAGATAAAGAAAATTCCTTTACATACATATCTTCTAAAAGTTACCATCTAGTGGTCTTAGCAACAAACAAACCAAGATTCCCTATAAACATTCAGACAACAAGTCTTATTCATAAAGCCAACAATGATACTTTCAGTCCAATGTCCCGAATTACAGTCCTTGAAATGTCTCAAGAAAGTTTCCAAGTGTAAAGTTCTTCATGTAGTTCTTCATGTAGTAGTTTTCCTTCCGGGGCTTTATGACCTTTAGAGCTTTGTGATTGCCTTTCTTGTCTAGGTGTCTTCGTTACTTTTCTCTTATCCTGTGGTGTTTATTTCTAAAGAGAACTCAAAAGAAGCTTTTAGTAGTGTTTCCCAGGCACCCAAGGTTGCTTTCTGTCTTTAGCTAAGTTATCATAAAAGTGTCTGATTAGTGTATTATGAGTTCAGTGAAAACCCACTTTATAAATGTTAACTTAGAGTTTTAACTATTGAATTAAGTAAAAACCTTAAAGATAATCTTTATCCTAAGTCAGTGAAAACAGTGTTATAAATCACCTACATAACTCCTATATAAGTATTAGAACTTATAATGAATTCATAATGAACTTACTATAAACTTGTGCTTCTAAAAAACCTTATGTCTAAACACTAAACTACATAATTCTAAATCAAATAAGAAGTGAATATACTTATTTATTACTTAAGCAATATCTAGTAACTTATAACCAAGTGAAAGAAAGCATTCTTGATGTGCTTCAGAGTTTAACCCTTGCGTATGTTAGAAAAGGCCAAGCGGCATAGTGGGAAAATGGAAAAATGAACCATGACATTCTCAGGTTAGCTGTGAGTACTTCGCATAAACATGCCATTTTCTTCTTCCACAACTGCACAGAATTTCTTCAGCCATACCAACAGCAAAGATGAAAGACAGAAGGGCCTCAGCTGCCCGGACTCGCTTTGTGGTCAGGGGTCCTCAGTGCACCTGGACTTTGTCAAGGCTGGCTCCCAACACTGCACTCCAGTCTGGGTGACAGAGTGAAACTCCAACTCAAAAAAATAAAAAATAAAAAATAAATATAAGCAGTATTTTGTTACCAAAATCTACAAGTATGGTATGCTTCCGGCACAGGTCCAGAATTGTTGTATGGCTTTAATAAAGTGTCACATATAAAATTTTGCATTTTCAAAAAAGATAAATTAGAGAGCAATTACTCATTTTGCAAAAGAATTCACCAAAGGGCTACTTTAAATAGCTAGCTTTCCTAAAATGAATTCTAAATAAGATTCAATTAAGAAAAATTCAATTTGCACACAACTCTTCAAGAATACATCTGTTTCCTCAAACCAGCTACACCTGTGGATCATTTGCAAAACCTCTGGAGACTGCAAGAGGTTTCTCCATAAAAGCTATAATGCTAGAATTGAAAGTACCCTATTCTATAGTTTTAAGAGCTAACCTTCAATGTGTAAGAAGAGAATCTATGACTTTTTGTGAATTTTCTTGCCTCAAATGCTAAGTGCTAGTTATGATGTTTAGCTCAATTCATAGCATATCAGAATGAATCCAACCAAATATTCCACTTGAAAGTGCTTTGAAAATAGAAAAAAAAGTAATATTCCGACTTCCAGTGTCTGGTCTGGCATATAGAGTTTAAATGTTGCCACTCCATTTTAACAAGCGAAAGAATGAACAAACTGATAAATCAAAAACTCTTCTTAGATCCCTCAAAGAGACAAGGTAACAGGGAAAACCACTGCCCCCAAATTGGAGAGACAGACAAGCAGATACAGAGAATCATAACTTACCAGAAGAGAAACTCATGAGCAGAAACTTACTCATGTACCAGTGCCTGGGTAGAAAAATCTGAACTTTAATTGATGAATTACTAGAAATGAAGTGTGGACACTTCTGAGAGTTAAAAACTTCAGAAAGATCCAGTCAGAGAGGATCCTCACACAATGGAATTAAGCTAGAAATCAATTACAGAAAAACAGCTGGAAAAGTTCAAAATATTTGGAGATGAAACAATATACTTGTAAAGAAACTAAGTTCAAAGAAGAAATCTCAAGGGAAATTTAAAAATAGTTTGAACTAGATGAAAATGGAAAGAAAATTCATCAGAATTTGTGAGATGTGGCAAAAGCAATGTTTAGAGGAAAATTGATAACATTGCCTGCCTAAATTAGAAAAGAAGAACCATTAAAATCAATAATTAAGCTTCTACCTTAGAAAACTAGAAAGATTACAATTAAGAACTTTTGCTCTGCAACAGATAATGTCAAGAGAATGAGAAATTCTCAGATTGTGAGAAAATATTTGCAAAAAACACATCTAATAAAGGACTGTTATCCAAAATATACAAAGAATCTTTGAAATTAAATTATAAGAAAATGAACAACCCAATTAAAATGTGGGCAAAAGACTTGAACAGACATCTCATTAAAGAGGATACAGATGGCAAGTAAGCATGTGAAAGATGTTCAACATTATATGTCATCATGGAAATACAAATTTAAAAAACAATGAGATACCAGTACATACCTATTAGAATGGACAAAATCCAGAATACTGACATCAAATACTGATGAGGATGTGGAACAGCAAGGATTCTCATTCACTGCTGGTAGGAATGCAAAATGGTAAAGTCACTTTGAAAGACAGTTTGGCACTTTCTTACAAAACTAAATATGCCCTTACTATACAATCCAGCATCATGCTTCTTGCTATTTACCCAACTGAACTGAAAATTTACGTCCACACAAAAACCTGTACATGGATATTTATAGTAACTTTGTCCATAATTGCTAAAGTTTGGAAGCCACTGAGATATCTTTCAGTAGGTAAATGAATAAATAAACTATGGCATATTCAGACAACAGAATATTACTCATTGCTAAGGAGAAATGAGTGATTAGGTCATGAGAAGACATGGGGCAAACTTAAATGCTCCTTTTACAAAGTGAAAGGAGTCCATCTGAAAAGGCTACATACTGCATGATTTCAATTATATGATATGCTAGAGAGAGCAAAACTATAAAGACAGTAAAAAAAAGATGAATGATTTTAAGGATCAGGGAGAAGAGAGGAATGAATAAGTGGAGCACAGAGGGGCTTTGCCCAGAACAATCCCATTTATACCTGTTGTTCTGGCATAATTTTTAATAGTGCCCTCTTTCTCTCTTAGTATCCTGGTCTGGTCTATAAATTGCATGCTCTCCTTACCAATATCATGCAGTCTTTTCTTGGCATGATCTCATTTGTGCTATAACTGTGTTTCCCAAACATTTTGTTAAAAATTTGAAAATTCGGATCCCTCTCTTACAGATTCTGATTCGATAGGTCTGGAGTAAGCCTGGAAATCTGTGCTTTTAACAGCATCCCAGGGGATTTGCATGATCACAGGGCATTAAACCAAAGACTTGATTTAGGCAACTTTGAATTTTTTGCAAAACTGGCAAGCTTTATTTATTTGTGTTAACATTGGCTCAGGTCACAGAAGATTTCTTGCTGCAGTCCATCAGTAATCATAATTCACTCTGACAAATTCACGTTGTATCTTGTTAATAATTTGTTTTGGGGATGGTTTCCATAAAAATGAACATGTGTTAGGAACTGAAAATGTGCCATTACTTTAGCAAAGATAACACAATGAAGTCAAAAAATAGCGGTCAGAATATCTATAGTTTTCTTTCCCTATTACTGCAAAAATATAAGCTGCATTTTCTGAGGTACGTTATCTCTGCCTCTAAGAATATTGATGAAATTTGCACACAATAATGTGCAGAAAGAAATACAGAGTTCTGTGTGGGAGTGAATAATCTAAGTTAGTGGCCAATCTGCAGATGTGGAAGTTGCCATCACAACTGAAAATCAAAATTACTGTTTTCTTTAAAAAATAAGTTTGTTGGTTATATTATTTTTTGGGAAATAAAAGGCTATAGGTGTTATGTCTGAGCAAACCAATTCCTTCAATTCCTTCAAGCTTCTGACAGGACCTATGCACCTTACCCTATTTTGTTACCCTAAACACAAATGCAAAGCAAAGCTAAACCTTTGGAATACCAAACCTTTTCATGGATTGGTTTGCAAAAGCCTTTGTCTGGAGGTGTCTATGTTAAATAGCACACAAAGTATAAAGACATCTCTTATTCATGTCCACTTCTCTGGGTGGCCAAGCTGAAACAAAGATCACATTTCAAACATGCCGTGCTGGCTATGACATGCTGAGAACAGTGCAAAATTTCATCATTTCCATCCTTTTAACTTAATACAAAAATGCAAAGAATATAGATCAAAAGCTTTTCATTCTGTTTTGAATTATATCTTTCTTTCCCAAATTGTTATTTTGACATGTTTAGTACTGTTTCTAGTCCAGTAGAAAAAATATAAAATATTTGCCAAAAATGCTACATAATTGTGCTCTGTTATGCAATTTGAATTCAGAGAATAGATAAACCTGGTTAGTAACAGATGCTGCTGCAGTGGTTGGAATCTGGCCAATGCAAAGCAACCTTGAACACATTCACATGACCAAGTGAGAACTCTATAAAAATTCTGTGCACCTTTTCTATCTAATTACTCTATTATGTTTCAGTAATCACAATGCTGTGTATTTTCTTTTGAGTGGGAGAGAAAATTGAATATGCCTTGTTAGAGTAAATAAAGAAAGGAAACTAACAACAACCACCCTACTAGGAAAAAAACCTCTTAAAGCGTGAAGAGTTTCTTCTCTATAAATGTTCAATGGTAATTTTTTATGTCTTCTTATAAACCGGCAAGTTTTTTGTATTCTCCATAAATAACTATTATATAACTTTATTCCCCAGTTGAATTTGAAAGTGTATATTCCTGAAAAGAAGATAGGCTTTAAAATAGTGAAAACTAGAATTATTTAATGGAGTACAACTGCTACAGTGTGTGCATGTGTGTGTGTGTGTGTTTTCATGTATATATGTGTGCAGGGGGAAGTAAAAAAATAATAACCTCTAACTCATATCTTAAAAATTATACCTTAATTATGTAAAAATTTCAAAACCTTAAATCAAATTACTAATTAGAAGTGTGACATTTGGAGCTTTTTCCCCTGTTAATTGCTTAAGTGCTACTTAAGTAATTTTTTTATTAGAAAAAGCACATGGCAAATTTTAATTTGGTAAGATAGATAGTAGCTTTTACTATAGGAAAATATTTTTTAACCACCAAGTGCAAATACATTACCATTAATGGAAGTGTTTATTCTAGGCCTTTGTCATATATTTTTTAAAAATTCTAAATGTTACGTATTTTAAGAATGAATTGGCAATGGGAAATATTCAAAATAAATGTTATCTATAGTTGATCAGTCTAAAAATGATTTAGCACTGATGTTAAAACCAAGATTTTGGAAACATCTTGGTAGTTAAATATGGCCTGCAACATGTTTTGTCTGTTCTATAAAATGTTATACTTCTTTTAAAATGAGAGACAAATCAAGAAATCTTACCCCCAAAATTCTGATTTTCAGCAATTGAAAAATTAGGAGACCTCCCAACAAGAGGCCTGCATTCCTTTGGGTTAGCAATTAGCAAAAGTTAAGTAGTAGCTATCTATTCTAAACAGTATATAATGCAACCCCCAATACTCCCCATTGTCTCCATGGCAATGCAGCCACCTGCCAGTTTCTGATGGGCTTCACTCATTTCTGTTACTTTCCTTGCCCCTGGAGGCATTTGAGTTTACAGTTTGAACATATCGACAGTTTTCAAAAATGCACTGAAATGCCCTAGGGCTTCATGGCAGTTTATTGTCAAGATTGACAGAAAACTGAATGGGGGGCATCTGAGAGGCTTTACATCTCCATAAAAGCTGTATTTTTTTTTAAATTTTAGAATCAGACGGTACATGTGAAGATTTGTAACACAGGTATATTATATGAAAGCAGGGTTTGGGCTTCTGATGAGCCTGCCACCCCTCTGGTGAGCATAGTATCCAATAGGTGGTTTTGCATCTCCTATTCTCCCTCCTTCCCTCCCCACTTTAGCAGTGCCCAATGTCTATTGTTCATATCTTCATGCCTGTGTGTGCCCAGTGTTTAGTACCCAATTATGAGTGAGTACATGTGGTATTTAGTTTTCTGTTTCTGTGATAATTTTTTAGGAATAATGGCCTTCGGGTGCATCTATGTTGCTGCAAATGCCATGATTTCATTCCTTTTTATGGCTGCATATTATTCCAGAGTGTATATGTACCACATTTTCTTTATCCAGTCCACCATCAAAGGGCACCTGGGTTGGTTCCATGTTTTTGCTATTGTGACTAGTGCTGCAATAAACATATGCATGCAGGTGTCTTTTTGGTAGAATGATTTATACACCTTTTTTTTGGCACCCTTTGTATACACACACACACACACACACACACACACACACACACACACACACTCACATGCACATGCACACACACAGCCTCCACCAAAAACCACTAGGGAAAGGAGAACCTATTCAGTAAATGGTGCTGGGAAAACTGGCTGACCACATGCAAAAGATTGAAACAGGACCCCTACCTATCACCATATACAAAAATCAACTCTAAATGGATCAAAGACCTAAAAATAAAATCTCAAACTATAAGAACCTTAGAAAATGCAGGAGACACCCTTATGGAAATTGGAACTAGCAACCAATTCCTCATCAAAACCTCAAGAGCCCATGCCATAAGAGCTAAGATAGCCAAATGGGACCTTATCAAACTGACAACCTTCTGCAAAACAAAAGAAACCATCAGGAGAGCAGGGAGACAGCCCACAGAATAGGAAAAAATATTTGCCAACAGTATTCTGACAAAGGCCTAACATCTAGGATCTACAAGGAACTCAAACGTGCTGAAAGGAAAAAAACAAACAGCCCCATTAAAAGTTGGGAAAAAGACATAAATAGACACTTCTCTAAAGAAGATATATGGGTAGCCAACAGACACTTGAAAAAGTGCTCAGTCTCACTAATCCTCAGGGAGATACAAATCAAAACCACATTGAGATACCACCTAATCCCAGTAAGAATGGCCATCATTAATAAAACAAACAACAACAGATGCGGGAGAGGATGTGGAGAAAAAGGAATGCTTCTACACTGCTGGTAGGAGTGCAAACTAGTGCAACCTCTTTGGAAGACAGTGAGGCAATTTCTGAAAGAACTAGAAATTGACCTTCCATATGATCCAGCAATCCCCCTACTGGGAATATACCCGGAGGAGCACAAATAATTCTACAAAAAAGATATCTGGGGCAACCTCCTCACATCCCCTCCTACTCTGGGAGCTTTTCTGTCCTTTCAATAAATCCTGCTTTCTAAAACAAACAAACAAACAAACAAAAAGATACCTGCACACACAGGTTTGTTGCAGCATTATTCACAATTGCAAAAACATGGAACCAACCATGGTGCCCATCCAAACTGGACTGGATAAAAAAAATTAGTACATATACACAATGGAATATTATGCACACATAAAGAAGGACAAACATATGGACATCACAGCAACTTGGATGAATTTGGAGTCTATCATACTCAGTGATCTGTCACAGAAACAAAGAACAGAGTACCACATGTTCTTACTCATAAGCAGACCCTGAACATTTACCATAATACTATAAGAAAGGGATTGGCAGTAGCAGGATACTGCCAGGGTAGGGAGTGGGGGCGGGGCGCACAACATCAAAAAGTGTACCTCATCTCAAACCAGGCAAAGTGGGGACCAACAGGAGGCCCAAACTTTACCTGTATGATGACCATTTGTATACCTAATCCTGAATTGTCCCCCAAATCTTTTTTTTAAAGTGAATACATGTTTTGGCACCCTCTGTACACACACACACACACACACACACACACACACACACACACACACACACACACATGTATTCCCTACTGGTTCTATTTCTCTGCAAAATTTTGACTGATGATACAGTTATATTATGTAGGAGTAATTTTAAGTCAAAATTATTTTAGATCACTGTATTATTAAAGAATGTATTATAAAGTTTATTTTTAATAAATTTTATTGTGTATCTTCGATAGTCATAAAATATAAACCTTTATTTTTGCCATTTAAAATTCTATTCAATTTGAATTAATTACATGAGAAAAAGTATGATTTGTTAACAGTAAAAACTAAATAAAATATATTTGAGTTTGAGGAACAAATGTATATTTAAATGTAAATTAAAATGTAACTATGTATTATAGACTCAAAATAGACACAGAATGCTTTCACAAAATCATATTTAGAATTGTTGTGTGTTTTGCTTGTAGAAATTAGAAAACTTGGTTTTAATAATTACTTCCCATGCATTATGATCATTTTCAAAAGTTTCCATTTGTAAGAACTATTCTGTAAAAGATATTTGTTACACTATATATTTGTTTGAAATAAATATTAAGAGAAAGTGGACGTATTTGTCCTTTAGTTTTCTTCTTTATACATTGGTTTTTGAAATACTAGCAATATCCTGTACTGCTACACAAAATTTTTAAAAATAGTTTTATTAAGCTACAGTTTGCATGCCATAAAAAAGATCTGATGTAAGTGTTCAATTCAATGACTTTTTAGTAAAGGTATAGCATTGTCCAACCTTACCCCAAGTCAGTTTTAAAACATTTTTATCAACCCCAAAAGTTTGCTTGGGTCAATTTGCAGTCACTCTTGACCCCCATCTCTAGCCCAGATAACCCCTGATCTCATTTTTTACTCTTATAGCACATAAATTTTAATTTTAACAACTTCTATATCAAGTTGAGATCATATTGAAGCAATTATATGGAATTATTGTCATATTTATGCTTTTTATTGACTCATTCATTTATTCAATGAATATATATTGATTTCCTATTGATGACTGATACAGTGGTTGGTATACTTTATATACATTATGATATAAACAGTTGAAAAAAATAACAAAATAGAAAAGCTCCTTGCCACATGGAATCTTACTATGAATATAAATTAAATGATACATAACTGAGAATATAAACAATAATGTAGTGAAATAGTCAAAATCACCATAGCATCTTCTAAACTCAGTGACTGTCTTGAACATGCTTCTCAGAGGTCTACCAACTGTTACATATATTAACACAATATGCCATCAGATGTTCTTAAATTATGCCATTCTATAAGGAATAGGGATATAATTTCTTTAATTTTTGATATATAAAACAGAAAATGTAACATATACTCAAATTATTTAATGACTACTCTACATAAATCTCTGTAGCACTTCTAACTTTCTTTAAGATTTTGACCCCTAACAGCATGTTTATTAGTCCTATTAGTCATAGTGGCTTATTTAAGGAGAGTTGTCAGGGAAAGTATTTTTAAGAAAGTAACATTTGAGCAGAATCTGAAAGAAGTGGGGGTGGGGGTCTAGTGAAAGTGTAATCTAGGCAAAAGATTTCATACAAAGTCCCTAAACAAGAACCTGCTTGACCAATTTGAAAGACAGCGGGAGGCCAGTGAGACTAGTACTGAGTGAGAAAGGAGGAGATTATTGGATATGAGATCAGAAAGGAAGCCAGAGACTAGAAATGAGAGCCTTGTACACCATGCCAAGATATTGGATTTTATTCCGAGTGACATGAGAAACCACTGAAGTGTTTGGAGTAAAAGAGGGACATGATTTAATTTACATTTTAAAAGGTTCACTCTGGCTGTGGTGTGAAGAATTGACAGCTCTGGAGGAGGGGGTAAAGGTGGAAGATCAAAGACTAGTTAGAAAGATGCTGCTTGACTTTAGGCCAGGGTAGTAGCAGTGGAGTGGTGAGAAATGGCTGAATTCTGAATAAACTGTATTTTAAATATAAGTCCAATAAGGTTTGTTGATATGTAAAATGGGGATTGTAAGGGAAAATCAAATTCACACCAAGGATTTTGCCTTAAGCAACAAGAAGGATAGAGTTGCCGTTAACTGAGATGGAGAAGTCTGTTGGGTCAATCTGATTTGGGGGTGTTAAGAATCAAGAGATCAGTTGGGGACATTTTTAGTTTGTTGGTTATACAGCCAAGTGAAGAGGTTGAGCAGGACATTAGATTGAATCTGGAGTTCATGGTAAAGGTCAAGACTGAGGATTTAATTTCAAGAGTCATCCAGGTAGAGATGGTATTTTTAAAGCCCTCAGTCTGAATGAGATTACTCAAGACATGAAAGTAAATAAAAGAGAAGAGAGAAATCTTGGGGTTTAGATTTGGATAACTACAATATTTGAAGGTCTAGGAGATAGAAGATATCCAAAAAAGGGAATTTAGAAAGAACAACCATAAAGATTGATAGAGGATAAAGAATAGTATCCCTAATACCCAGTGAAGACAAATCTCTATACAGTATATGCTCACTGTCATAGAAAAGCTCTGACCTTGAAGTAGACCTTGAAAGATGTATGTGATTTTGTCAAATGAAAAAAAAAAAAAAAGAAATAGGCCAGTAAAACACTGTAAGTACAAAGTATGTGAACAAAAGCATGGAAGCATGGAAACATGTGACATGTTCAAGAATAAGCAAAAAGTCTTATTCCTAGAGAACAGAGTTGACCAATGAGATGAAATGGAAAAATAGATCTAGTCAGATTATAAAGAGTTTCTTACCTTGTGCTACACAGTTTAAATTTTATTTTTAAGGTAATGAGGACACTGAAGTTTTGTTTTTGTGTTCATGAAGGATTTTGAGCAGGGGAGTTGCATTATTGAATCTCTATTTTGGTAAAAGTAACTGATTACTGTGTAAATGATAGATAGGGAGAGAGATGAGAACTATTGAAATAGTTCAGAGAAAATGAAGAACAAAACTAAGGGAGTAGCACTGGGATAGAGAAGGGATACATGTGATCAAGATTCTTAGAGATGGAATTGACAAGATTTAGTGACTAATTGTATATAGTTAGTGAAAGAAAGTTGATTCTGAGGTTCCAATGTTGATGACTGTGTAGATGGTGGGGCTACAGGTAATAGAAAAGCATATACAGATCTGTAGGTAGAGACAGTGAGTTAAATGTTGAGCCAGTTGAGCTTAAAGTATCTATACTACCTTCAACTTCAGCTATGGGTCTTTAAGAGACAACTGGAAATATGAGCCTGGAACTCAGGAGCAAGGCAAAACCTATACAGATATGAACCCCCAAGGAGGAGTAGCAAATGTAAATTTCTATCTCCACTACCTTTAATAGTGTTTGGCATAGTAGGCATTGAACACATATCTGTTGAATAAATGAATTAACATATTTATATTTTAGTTGATCTGAGCACATTTTCTGTTCTTCATAAGTGGAACTTGTTTTTAATGACCACACAGTGACAGGAGAATAGGCCTTGGGTCCATGAGAAGTGGGAATTTAAAGCTGAGACCCTCTTAAAAAGCCAAGATCTTCTATTGTCTACACAAAAAAAGCTAAAGAGAGAAAGAAAAAAAATAATAATGAATCTACTGGTAAAGACAATCTGTCTATATTGTCTTGGGTTCTAGATTGTTTTCTAGAACCCTAATGTTCTTCTTCCTAAAAATTAATTACCACAGATTTTCCCTCAAATGAGTTTTACACTACTTTCTTTTTTAAAATTAATTAATTAATTTATTATAAAGATGTGGGGTACAATTCAGGGTTAGGTATACAAACATTGATCATGCAGGTACCCTTGTTGATGAGGTATGTCCCTCCCTCCCTTAGCAGTTTCCCTCAACTGCCAGTCCCACCCCCCTTCCCCTTATAGTTTTCCACTACTGCCAATCGCTTTCTTGTAGCATTATAATTGTTCAATGTACACTACTTTCATATTCTAGGAACACCAAAGTCATTACATTGACATAATAAGTTTTCGCATTCTGGTGACTTTCCTAAGGAACATGTCAGAAGCAAACACAAATACTCAATGTCTCCAGAAAGACACACTCTTATCTCAAGATTGTCACACAGGATTGCCACAATAAATACCCTACCAAACACAAACTCATAATTCAAAATTACAAAGCACACCAATACACAAACTGCCATGAGCAAAAGTTAACAGAAATAATAACAGCAGACCCTAAGGGAATAATCCAGAAAACTGCCCCCGAAAAATCACAGATCAATAATAGGGAAGGTTCAAGATTGACTGAGAATATCCAATGCACATACAGAAATTCTACCAGGAAAGAACAATGGATATGGGAAGAGGAATATTTAAAGCAATAATGGTTAAGAATTTTCCACAAGCAATAGAAGATATAAACCTTCATATTCAAGAAATACAATGAAAGCAAAGGAAAGAAGTGTCTGCGATGAATCTGTAGAACAAGACAAAACCCAGATAATGGAAGCATTTTGTAGTTATTTTAAGGATTTTGGCTTTTTCTTTTCAACCACTAAGTGAGAAATCACTTGTTTAAGGAGAGTTTTAAATAGGGAAGTAACATGATCACATTTTATTTGAAAAATAAGATTTTACAACAGTATAAAGAATGGATTTAAAAAGGGTAAGACTAGGGCCAAGGAGACCAGTTAGGAGCTGTTACAAGTGAGAGATAATGGTAAACTGAACTAGGATGATAATGACAAAAACAGAAATAAATGGACATTTAGGAAGTATAATTAGCAGGATGTGATGGTGGATTGCATGTAAAGGTGAAAAAGAGAAGGGAATCAAGAATGGCTTCCAATTTTCTGATTGTAAGACTAGGTAAGCACTGTTAACATTTTCTGAGTTAAATAATATTGCATGAACATCAGGTTTATGAAGATCATGAGTTTAGTTTTCAATATGAGGAGTTTGTGACACCTCTGAGACATAAAGAGAGAAACTGTAGGGTCACTATCAGAGACTGGGTTGAAAAGTAGAAAACAGTAAAAATGACAAAGAGAAAAACCATAAAGGATGTAGGAAAACAAGTAAAACTTAATAACATGAAACACAGGATGAGAGATACAAGAAAGTTTCAAATACTACATGAGGGCAAAGAAGGATACACACTGCAAAGATTGCATTAGATTTAGCAAGTAGAAAGTCATTGATGATCTTGATAAAGACCACTTTCTCGCATTTATAATAAGACATAATCAGAAAGAATAAAGGGAAGAGAGTTGCTTTTGAGTGAAATCCCACTGTGGTGGTATCATTTTATTAAATGTCATGAGTCTTAATTCATGCTAGGAGCAATGTAAGTATTGCCATGTTTTAAACACTAATATTCATAGAAAAAAAAAAAAGACTTGGTTACCATCAGTGGTTCCTATAGCAGCTGACAAAAAGGGAGGAAAAGACATTTTGCTGGAAATCAGACTCTTTGAGGAATTTTTTATTGGCCTGCATATGTGGGAATTAGAAATGACCATAAGAAAAGCAGTGTGGCATTTTCTCAACGAACTAAATATTAAGCTACCATACAATCCAGCAATTTCACTTCTGGGAATATACTCAGAGAAACATAAATTGCTCTACAAAAAAGACATCTGTATACATATGTTCACTGCAGCACTATTCATAATAGCAAAAACAGAACCAATCCAGATACCCATCAAAAGTAGACCAGATAAAGAACATGTGGTACATAAACACAATGGAATACTATGCAGTCATAAAGAAGAACAAAATCATGTATATTGCTTCAACATGAATGCAAATGGAGACCGTCATTCTACAAGAACTATCACAGAAGCAAAAAACTGAATGCTGCATGTTCTCATTCATAAGTGAGCTCTAAACATTGGGCTTCAAAGAACAAAGGTGGGAACAACAAATGCTGGGTATTGCTAATGGAGGGCGGGAGAGAGGGATGGAGGAAGATAAGGGGCACAAAATCAGCCACTGGATACCATGACCACTGCCAGGGAGTAGAGGGCTCGCTAGAAGTCCAAACTTCTTCTGCATGCAATTTACTTATGTAGTAAATCCTCACATGCACCCCACAACTCTAAAATGAATAAATATTTTTAAAATAAAAGCAGACAACCAAGTTAAGAAGAGTCATCTGAATTCAATGTCCTGACATTCATAAAAAAGGGCCCTAATACTGTATATGATTCCATCCTATCATTCTATAATATTATCCAATAAAATAATCCCCACCTCAAATGACCATAAGACATCTACATTGAGCAGTAGAGAAAAACTCCTTAAGAAACTACTTATAGGCCATTGCTTTGTTAAACTGTGCTGTCTCCATGTGGCTGTTAGACCTATAGCCGCCATGTTTTTCTAGCTTTGGCCCCCTCCCCTACCTTGGGGAGGTGAATCTCTTCTCTCTCTTCTTCTCTCTCTCTTATTTACTTTCTAAATAAACCATTTGAAAAACTTTAAAAAATAAAGAAACTACCTTTTTTTTTTTGAGTTGGAGTCTCACTTTGTCGCCCACACTGGGCGCCAGACTGTCACCCACTCCTGGCCACCGCAGCCTCGACCTACTGGGCTCCGGTGATCCTTCCGCCTCAGCCTTCCAAGTAGCTGGAACTACAGGGGCGCGCTACCACGCCTGGCTAATTTTTGATTTATTGTAGAGATGAGGTCTGACCAAATTGCCCAGGCAGGTCTCGTACCTGCGGGCTCAAGCAATCCAATCCACTCACCTCAGCCTCCCAAAGCGTGGGATTATAGGCTGAGCCACCGAAACGGGCTAAGAAACTACTTATAATGACATCCAAGTTTTAAAAAAGTGACTTCACTATAAAATGATGGAAAGGCTATAGCAAATGTACGGTGCAAGGTAGTGATTAGTTAGCATTCTCTTGTTAGTTCATTTAGCAAATACATATTGGGCACCTACTGAGTAAGGCATGGAGGAAACTACAATGTACTTGAGTGCATATGGGAGGGAAGTGGGAATAGGTTGGGAGTCACAGATGCAACACACCATATTTGGTCATAAAAATAAAAAGGCTGACAGTTCAATGGTTTGTGTTTTAGAATCTGTCAAATGAAACATTGTGTCAAATGTCTTAAAACAATCTTGCCCTGGCAACATCGTCAAAAGGTCTTAGCATCAAAATGACTGTTTTAAAACGATCACATCAAAATGGTTGCATCATATTGTTTCATGTTATGAACCCTAATGGGAGATAAATTCAACTAAGTAAATGTCATTTGATTAAGGGGGTTCTTAAAGGTCAGGTAGAACAGTTTGAACTTACTAACTTAGGCAAGAAGACATTGTTGCAGATTCTCAGTACAGGAATGTCATGATATACATTGTATTTAAGAGAAAATCATTCAGATAAATTCAGATAGATAAATCAGCCAGGCGTGGTAGTGCATGCCTGTAATTCCGGCTCCTTGGAAGGCTGAGGCGGAAGGATCGCTGGAGCCCAGCAGGTCGAGGCTGCGGTGGCTGGAAGTGGCCACTGCACTCCAGTCTGGGTGACAGAGTGAGACTCCGACTCAAAAAAAAAAAAAAAAAAAAAAATTCAGATAGATGCATTAGGCTGTCATGGCTGGATGACACTAGCTATTAGAAACACCCAACTAAGAGTCTAGACTCTCCAAAACAATTTTGCATTTCTAATTTGACTTCTGTAATAAATTTGCCTGTAGGAAGAAAGGATACTGCTCAATGGAAACAAGCTCCTGGACAGTTGATAACCATATATTTTCTTATAAATTTATAAATTGAATCTCTGGTTTATATAAATAAAAAGAAATATTAATCTAGCAACAATCGTTGAATTGCAAACTAATCTTCAAATAATCTCCAAATCACAAGAAAAGTCATAAAGGCATTTTCATCATGAATATTAAAATAACCTGAACTGAAAAACTTTATAAAGGCATTAAAAGCATTAGACTTTGAAATGTGAGCTCTATAAGCACACAGCAACAACTGCAAATACCCATTATGCTAAGTGAAATAAGCCAGACTCAGAAAGTAAATTACTGCATAATCTCCTGTGTATGTGAAATCTATAAAAGTTGAACATACAGAGAGGGAGAATACAATGGTGGTAACCAGGGGCAGGGAGGGGAAGGAGATGGGGAAATGTAGATCAAAGGACAACAAGTTGCTTTTATATAGGATGAATAAATGTAGAGATCTAATGTCCAGCAGAAGGATATAGTTAGTAATATTGTATTTTAGACTGAAAATTTCCCAAGAGAGCATTGTAGATTTTAGGTGCTTTTAGCGCATGCACGTGGGCATGCGCGTGTACACACACACACACACACACACCCCAAAGGTAACTATGTGTGTTGATGAATATGTTAATTATTTCACTATGTATATGTATGTCAAAACATGATGTTGTATACCCTAAATATATACAATTTAAAAACCTGCAAATACAACACTCGCAGATAGGTCTACAACTTTGTATACCTTAAATATATACAATTTAAAAGCCCAAAATATAACACTCACATGTAGGTCTACAACTTTCCACCTCAGTACCCTTTACTCACATTCCACTGAGGGGAATCTTGTACTCTTCTCATCTCCTACTTACAGCTCCTGGTCAATTTCTGCTTATGGTCATGTTGCCCTTCTTGAAAAACCAGCTTATATGCTACCTGCAACAATAAGCCTTTCTCAAATCCCTTGAATCAGAATTACTCTCTCTTTGTTCCCATAATTAGAACACTTAGCACCATTGCCCTGTGTCATAGTTTGTGTTTGTACACATATCTATCTCAGGGGAATGTTAGGTCCTTGAGATTAGGAACCATCATTTGCCCAGAGTAGATGCCTGGTAAATTTGTACTAAGTAGAATTACCCCAATAAAGTGACAGTAGCTTCATCATTCAAACTACTACTGTTCCGTAGATGTTTATGTGATTATGAAAATGTTCTCCATTTGTACTGTCCAATATACAGTAGCCACTAGCTACTATTAATGTGGCTATTGGGCATTTGGAATGAGGCTAGTGTGTTGGAGAGTCTAAATTTGTAATCTTATTTAATTTTAATATAAATTTAAAACAGGCACGTGTGGCTATGATTATGTGACAATTTAACAGGTATGTGACTCAGTCAATTCTGTGAAGTATCAATTAATTTTCTACTGTCAAGTAGAGTCTAAACAATCAGTTGATTGGCAGACTTTTCTGGTTTCATCTCACTGGTTTTATGCTGTGTAGAAAGATCTTTCATTAACACTGTATAGGCAGTCTATCCTAAGCAAAATTTAGAGAACAGCAACAAAAGAAGTTCTAGACCCTGGTTCCAAACGGATTGATATTTTATGGAGAAGATTATAGTCCAAGGGCATTAGAACACTTAAGACTTAAAAAAAATCTTAATTCTCCATGCTAGGAAG
The DNA here is from genome assembly GCF_000164805.1 of Carlito syrichta. NCBI lineage: Eukaryota > Metazoa > Chordata > Mammalia > Primates > Tarsiidae > Carlito > Carlito syrichta. The sequence continues at coordinate 1,678,678 of NW_007260100.1, forward strand.
TAAATTATAAATAAAAATGCAACACTGGCTATACTCTTTGATTTGGGGAAAACAAATGTAGGGTTCATTTAGTAGAGCAGAAATCATTGCTCCAGGGTCTGTTACAGAGAGGCACAACTAGAGTGTTTTACCTTTCATTGATTGCTCAATGAAAGTACTGAGGAGCCCTAGTGAAAAAGCAGGAGGTGTCTCAGCATATACCAGTCCTCACAGTCAGAGAAACAATTCAAAAGCCACACCAGAGGGAGTGGAGTCCAGTGGTTCCTTTAAACGTGGAGACAGCTCACCTGCCAGCAAGCACTTGTGTGGTGACTTGCTCAGAATCCCTGTGGCCAGGGACACCCCAAATTCAGACAAAGTTCCTAATCCTACTGCCTTTGGGTTATCACCCTTTCATTTGAGAACTTGTTGGTAACCAAAGAAATTTCCGGTGGGTTAGAAAAGTCCTCTTTAGACCAAGTTGATTATAAATATAATTATAATTATTATTATTATTTTGAGTTGGAGTCTCGCTCTGTCACCCAGACTGGAGTGCAGTGGCCACTCCCGGCCACCGCAGCCTCGACCTGCTGGGCTCCGGTGATCTTTCCGCCTCAGCCTTCCGAGTAGCCGGAATTACAAGCATGCGCTACCACGCCCGGCTGATTTTTTTGATTTATTGTAGAGATGAGGTCTCGCTGCCCAGGCGGGTCTCGAACCCGCGGGCTCAGGCAATCCACTCACCTCAGCCTCCCAAAGGCGCAGGATTACAGGCTGAGCCACCGAGCCCGGCTGATTATAATTATTTTGTTAAAAGGTGTGGCAACTTTGCAGGCACCAGCCTTGAAGATATTTCATTATGTGATTATCCTTAGCAAGTTCCTATTGCTGACTGGTATAATAGCATTTTTGGCCTACTGAGCTTTTCATAGATGCTGCTAATACACAGAATGCCTCCTCTCTGCTTCTTCTACTTTGATTTACTTTTGTACCTATTTTTACACCTAAAAAGTATAGGTGGCATGACAATGAGCAGACCTCAGAGAAAGACACCGAATTGGTGGAAGGGGGCCAAGGGAAGAGTGAGATGGGTGAGGAAGTTAGTAGGCCTGGCCTCTATAAACTCTCCAGCCCTGTGGACTAGTTTTGAGGGAGGCTATTAGAAATTAGAGTGTGGGATATATACTCAGATAGGCCAGGGTTTTAAAATCTTGGTTCTGCCCTAACTAGCTCTCTAACCTGGGGAAGTAATGTGTCTAGTTCTGTAAAACAAAAAGAATAATAGTCCTTGCCCAGCAGAGTAGTATGAAGAACTAAACAGAAAAAAATGTCTACAAGGCACTTACCATAATTTGAATTACCATCATCACTAGACTCTAAGTTCTACAAAGTCAAGAACTGTCTTTTTCACTTCACCCTAGCATCTAGTACAGTGCTGGACACATAATAGATTAAATGAATAATTGAATGGCTGGAGGAGAGAGGGCTAGAAAATGACAGACCTGTTTAAAAGAGGCAATGTAAGATTCTGACACAAAAGGAGCAGTTTCAGGTGAAAACTGTGGCAGAGACAAGAAGGTGCTCGCAACCTCTACCGTTGACTGTGCCTCATGGTGAGTGTTGGGAGGCTCTGGAATTGGCCACTATGGCATGGACATTGGCTTTTCCTAATGCACAGTCAGAGATCAGAAGGGATTGGAGCTAATAGATTCATTTCTACACAAACAGAGAACCTTCTAAAATAACTGGGAAAGTTTTTGAGAAGGGCTATATTTCAGTAAACTGGTTGGATCTTCTGGAATTTGGTTCCTAAAAGTAAACTTGACCTTATTATGTGGCCACAGGATGGTAAAGAGTCTAGAACAAGTAGTGATTTTATTCTCAAATTGGTCAACCACAACAAGGTAATTTTTTGATATTTACTCAATTGTTCTAAAATTAAATGTATTCTAAAGGCACTGGAAGTTCCTTGTCATGAATATAGCATCCCTAACCACCTTATTTTTTAAAATTCCTCATAATAAGTGCTTTAATGATTTCTGCTTTTTGTTTCTTCTTTATTTTTCCTTTACCTTTTCTCCTAAATTCTTACTTTTTTACTTCATCTCTCCTTGTCTTGCTTGTCTTTCTATGCCCCCGTGACTTCCATTGTAGTATCTAGTAAAACTGTTAGGAAATTTTTAGTTCCTGTAGCCACCCTGTTACACTTAGGACTAACAATGTTGCCAACCCTTATGTTAGATACTACTGTATGGTAAACAAGTTCAGACAGAAGTTTATACTTATTCAATTTCATTATAAAGAGAGCAATTAGCAGCTACTTAAATGTGTTAAGTGAAGCTATATGGCCTGAGAGGAATAACAAATATTCGTTTAGCATTTAGTTTTTCATTGATGCAGAGCTTACTTTTATAGCTTATACATTAGTGTCCATATATTTTAAAGAAGGAGAAAAAAAACAAAGGGAGGCAAAAATAGAGAAGGTTAAAACTGAAGTGAGATGATACAAGGAAGGCTGGGACTAAAGGGGTAGAGAACCCATGTGTCACGGTTTGAAACTGAAGAGCACATTCCACTCCAGGGCTTTGATTATCATGTTTGTGCTGTTGATTCTCCAATATATATCTTTCCTCCCAAGTTTCAGAATCACATATATAGCTCTAGCAGAATGTCTCCCTGTCACCTCAAATTCAGCATGTTCAAAATGAATGTAACATCATCTCCTCCTTCTCCAGCATTATCTCTTGCTCCCCTGTGAAAAGTCCCATCAACATCATAAAAGCTAAGGCAGAAATCCCTTAGGCCTGAGTGATTTTTTCCTAACACATATCTGATCTTGTCACTCTCTTTTATAAAACCTTCAGTGGTTTGCCATTGCCTTGGGAGAGAATCCAAGGCTCTCTGTGATTTGTCCCTTGTCTACCTTTCTAGCCACTGGCAAATAAAAGACAAATCCAGACTTAGTAAAGAGAGACTTTATTCAGAAGGATTATTGCAAGGGGAGAAAGGGACTATTGGAATAGAGAGAATCTTCTGTAACCAAAAGATCTACAAATCTCAAGAATTAGGCAAAAGGGTTTTCATTTATGCAAAGCAAACAGGAATAGACAGAAATATGTATGGGGTAGTGGGATGAAAGAGTAAAGTGGCATGATTAAATAGTAGATAAGAGAATGTTATTCTGAAGTTAGCCTATGTTCAGGAGGGGTTGTCTGCTGGATCAGGCTGAGGGTCAACCAAAGTTTAGGGACCTTAGGGAAGGAAAGACTCTTAACCAAAGTTTGGTTAATAAGCATTTTGTTCCCATTGATTAGTAGGAACAAAATAGTTTTGTTAATTAATTATGAGACAAAGAACAGGAATTTGTAGGGTCTGTGTCTGTCCTTGCTATAAATAAATAAAGTGACATCAGTGAGTCTTACCTAAGGCATGAGGAGAAAAGTGATTCTTTTTAGTTAGCCCTTTCCTGGAGCACAAAGGATGGGGGAATTTCCTTAATCTTCCCTGTTTTCCAGGCATGCAGGGAAAATTCACCATTGTTACTAAATTATTTGGTCCTCTCACCTTTTAATTTTTTTTTGTTGTTGTTGTTGGAAGAAGACTGAAATTGAAATTTTTCACACAGGCATTAATGTGTATCACCAACGACTAATATTTTCTACCCAAGTAATATTTATCCTGCTGTTCCAACCCATCATTCAGCAAACAACTTATATATCCCTGGACTGGGTGGTGTTTCCTAACCCCTGAACAAAGACAGGTACCCTGCAATGTACTCCCATCGACAATGTTGAACTTTGCCTGAGTTCTGTGCTCCTAGAAAACCACAATCACTAAGAAATCCTCCCATCCCTTTGTGTTCCTTGAATCTGCTATTGCCAGGAACTATCCTTCCCCTCATGAATTAGATAAGACTCACATATACCCCTATTGTTTATCTTGGCAAGACAAAAGCCCTCTGTATTAATCAGAGAAACAGAACCAATAGGGTAGATAGATAAGTAGGTAGATAGGTAGGTAGATAGATAGATAGATAGATAGATAGATAGATAGAAAGATAGATAGATAGATATAAAGGATTTATTATGTGACTTGTCTCACATGATTACGGAGACCTAGAAGACTCACATGTCATCTATGGGCTGGAGAATGAGGGAAGTGTGATATAATTTAATCTGAATCATAGGCCAGAGAACCTGGAGATCTGATGTTGGAGGGCAGGAGAAGATGGATAATCAGAAGAGAGAATAAATTCACTTTGCCTCTTTGTGCTATCTGGGCCCCCAATGGGTTGGCTAGTGTCTGCCCATATTGGTGAGGGTAGACTTTTCTTACTCAATCCACTGATTCAAATGCCAACTTCTCCTAAACACACCCTCACAGACATACCCAGTGATAATGCTTTACCAGCTATCTGAACATCCCTTCACCCAGTCATAGTGGACACCCAAAATTAACCATCGTACCTGCCAAATTCCCATTCCTTGTCTCTTGAATTATTAACTGAACTGTTTTGTCCCCATTGATCAATAGGAGCAAAATACCCAACAGTTTGACTTGCTCAAATATTAGTTTTAAGCTTTTCTCCATTCCCCAGGCTGTGGAGGAACATGAGGCCCAATTAAGCCAGCCTCAGTTGGGTAAATTGGGTAAATTATTTTGAGGAAGGAAACCTCAGAATGAGATTACAAGAATTGCAAAGGCTGAATAGCCTCTGGCTAACCCATAAGCAGTTTACAATCAAAGTTAAGCATCAGGCAATCAGAACCACCTCATTTGTGTGGCAGAATCCCAAATGCATGATGGGAATTCTAAAATTAACCTAACCAAAGAGAGGGTCAAACTCCACTGGAGAAACTTCAGGCCACTGCCTCTTTTGCAGCAACAGCAGATACTCTCTTGCTGTTGTCCTGCTCAATGCGTTCTTCACAATGGATATTTCCTTTAATAAATCACTTTCTTAATTCATAACTATATTGTTGAATACTTTTGCCTTCCCATGACTCTGGCCATACCATACCCAATGTGCCATGCATGGCACAGGCCCCTCAACTTTGGCTCAAAACCAAAGCATACACCTCTCTTTTAGTAGCCCTTCCCAAGATAGGCCAAGTTCAGGGTAAAACAGTCTCTGTAAAATGAAACAGGATACTAGCTAAAGGTGTTAAAGACAGTTTATTTAATAGTACTACTGCAGTGTAACCAGGGCTCAACTCCAGTCTATGCAGTGGTGAGCATACGGTCAAAGGGAAGAATAAGGAAGTGGGGGTGGGGGTGGGGAAGGGGAATGAGAAGGAGTGGGAGTGGGATGAGGTGGCTTAAATAAAGTTAGATAAGTGAAAAATTACAAAAAGCAGGTAAGGGGATTAGTCAATGTCAATGGGATTAGGCCATCTGTGTCTGCTAACTCACACGTCTAAATTAGGCTTATCTTCCCACAGATACTAGGAGACAGGGGCTCTATCCTTCCTGATGATTACACTTCAAAGGAATGGTTCTCAGATTCCTAAGAAAGACACTCTTGGCTTGTGGAAGATATATACACATTTCAAAGGGGCAGTAAAAGGATTTGCAATTATAAGCTGTATTTAAAGTAAATCCTTCTAAGTAAAGGGAGTTCAGGGGCTTATAGTTAGGTTTGGGCTGGGATAAACAGTAAATTATTTTGGCAGCATTGAGCTTTCTCACGTGGGAACTTAAAGGGGCTGGAATAGGCATCCTAGGGACATGGCCTCGAGCTGTTAGAAACTATGCTAGTGTCTTTTTTAAAGTCTCTTAGGATAGACAGGGAAGGACAGATAAAATCATTTGTGTTGAGAGTTTACAACGCTAATAGAACAAGGTTGAGAACTAGTCAAGAATAAGGGTCAGAGAAGCCTGACTCAAGTTTGGTCAAGGAGATAGTCTTTGTTATGATCTACTGTCAGATTATGCCACTTCCACCCACTCACCCTGCTCCCTCATATGCTTTCTTTCTAGTCCTTCTCACCTCTCTCTATAAAAGTAAAGTTTTTTTCTGCCTGATCTTTGAGTTGCTTGGAGAAGTCAGAGCATATTCCCTGTTGTAATAGCCCTGCTCCCTCTATTGCGATAGTTCCCGTCCTCCTGTCTTGCAATATCCTTTGGATTAAAGTCTGTCCTTACCTAGCCTGGATTTATTTTTTATTTGATGCTATAACACTCTAATACTTATCATCTTGTATTGTAACCACTGGTTTCATGTCTGTCTTACTATAAGCTCTCTAAGGGCAAGGACTGTCAGTTACCCAGTGTTTAGTGTAGCATTTAGTATCAAATAGTCAATGAATATTTACTGACTGAAACACTTATGAACTGATACTGTATTAAAAATATACATATAATTAGAATACTATACAGAGTTATGCTTTGTATATTGACCCTATTATCAACTGTGAAAGTTTTTGAAAGATAATGATGCTAATAATTTCCTTTGCTAAAGAATATCTCCTTAGGTCACTGAAGACCAGAGAGTGACAAGGCTACCTTTCCTTTATTTCTTGTAGAAATATAAAAATTCCCATTGTAGATTGTGGGGAAGGAAAATTTTTTCTCTACCCTCTTAGTTCAGGGATGAGGGCTTGCAAATTAAGCTGACCAAAACAAGATTAGAAAGATTAAAAGTATATAATTACTATTAATGTTAATATTTTTACATGGATAAGGGCTTCACAGAAAACAAGTAAAAACTCAAAGAAATTTAGACTTTGGGCTAATATAACATTTTAACAAAGGATAAAAAGTTGTGGACAAGTGACTAGACAAAGGAAAGAGAGTTAGGCCTTCTAGGGGTAGTCAATTCTGAGAAAGTTACTAGAAAATATAAGAGTAACTAATGGAATATAAAGGTTTTCTTAGAAAGGGTGGTTTATGCATAGTCACCTCAGCATCAACTCCTCATCTTTGATGATAAGTGCTGCTCTCCCTTTCCTGGTTCAGGGAGAGCACCTTTCTCATGAAAAATGTATGTCCTGCTCTTAGGCAGATAGAGGAGGGTGCAAAATTCTTTCTGCAACTGCCGCTTCTCAATTGCCTTCTGTTCAAAATAATTCATATGCCAAAGTGGCTTATTTTGGAATGACGTATTCTGATTCCCTTCAAAATAGTCAATTTTAATAGAAAAAAATTGAAGATTTATGTTTTGAGATCTACTTTGTTGATATCTCTTTTAATCAATGAGAATATATTTTTGAATTGTTCTTGTATTGTAAAAGTAAGCCAAAAAATAAAATTTGTTTTATTTTCTGCTGTTTCAAGTAGAATAGACTGCATACTTAACTGTACACTTTGGTAAACTGTTCAAATTAATCCCAAAGATTATATTTAAGGTAAAGAGCTATTTGCTGAGTATTTAACAGCCCACTAAGCTCATTGATCTCATGGATATCATGGCTCAGTTTCCAGAGTGAGCTTGGTAATTAACAATGTAGATGAGTTGCTATAGGCAAGATCTGTGTGTTGATATGCTGGCTTTCAGCTCTCTTTTTAAGAGCGCTAATCACATTTGCATACTTTAAGAACTTTATTGCTGTCTATAAACTTTTAAAATATCTTGGGCATAGCAGCAACTTTGCTCAATTGTTCATAGTCTCAGTTCATTCACACTTTAATTGTTAAATGAAAGAAGTGCTGCTGGACAGAAAAGGAATATCTCAATTTGAAGAACAAAAAGACATTTCTATTTTGAAAATAGTCAAAACTGAAATAGGGTAAAAGATTTATAAGCAAATGAAATGAAGCTGCTTTGTGATTTAAACAGTGCAACTGATAGCAACTAGAATTATTCAATGACGGTCAAGCTTAAGAAACAGGGTTCACTTTAAAATGGATTTCTAGTAAACTTGGCAAATATAGACAGAGCCTAATAAAAGGGCAGGAGGAGGGGAAAGTCACAAGAAGCCCCTACACTATGTTGATAATCACAGCTGCCAATGTTTACCTGACTTCTAATCTAGTTACCCAGTCACTATTTATTTCCATGTGAGCAAGATGATGGAGATTCCTGGCTATATTTTATTTGCATAAAACAAAGCCAACAGTTCATGAGAAAGAAATAGTTTGAGCTAGGTTTAATTGATTTGGCAGAAAACAAAGAAAATGACAGCAGGATTTGAGTAGTAGTTTTACTTTTTGTTTTCCTACCAAAATGTGCCAATTAATGTATTTATTAGCACATCACCATTATTCTAGTGTCGTTTTTCATGACATAGCCAAGCATGGCTCAGGTATCTATAGCAGCTTAGGACAAATTGCAGGATGCCTAGACCCTCAGGTGACTGAGCCACTAAAGCTGGCAGAGCTGTAGCTAGAAATTGTCTGCCCAGAAAAGGAATCAATAACAGGGAAAGAGACAGAAAGAGAGAGGTAGAGAGAATGTGTAATTCCTATGTGAAATAATGGGATTTTCCAACAGATGGTCAAAGCACATTGATGCAAGTAATATTGAAAGATCAAAGCTAGAAGGAGGTGGGCAGCATTCCAGGAAGTCTACCACAATATAAGCTAGGGTTCACAGGCTGTAGGCAAATCCCAGGGATGGGCATTGCTGGTAAGAAAAAGAGATCCCCAGTCCTATAGAGATCTAAGTAATAGGCTGTAAGGGAGGAAAAAAATCTTTTCCCACTATCAATTTTAGGTTTATTGGTTCAGGACCTGAAAATTAGGGAGATTAACAAGAGAAAAACAAACAGAAGTTTATTAACGTGTATCTCACGTGTATACATCAGGCAACAGAGTACTTGGACATGAGTAACTCAAAGATTATGGGTTTATATAACATCTTAGCAAAAGAACAATACACGTTTAAAGAGACAAGACAAAGGAAATGGACTTTGAGTGCCTAGGGCAGCACATTTTGGGAAGGTAAATATATGAAGGAAATTAATGGAAGATAGGGTTAGTTAATAACATTTATGCCAGGCTTGGTGGCTCAGCCTGTAATCTCGCGCCTTGGGAGGCTGAGGTGAGTGGATTGCCAGAGCCTGCGGGTTCGAGACACCCCCGGGCAACTTGGTGAGACCTCATCTGTACAATAAATAAAAAATCAGCTGGGTGTGGTAGCATGCATACTTGGAAGGCTGAGGTGGAAGGATCGCCAGAGCCCAGCAGGTCGAGGCTGGGCGACAGAGTGAGACTCCAACTCAAAAAGACAAAAAACAAAAAAAAATCCCACTTATTATATATATTCCTATGGTGTCTCCAGGCTGGTGAAAGTCTAGGTGTCTGTGGTGACTAATTTTAGTTATTTTAGTTATTTCATTATTTTCTAGTAGCGAGAAGAAGAGGGGTCACCTTTACAAGTTTATGTCCTGCTCTTAGGCAAATAGGGACAGGGCAGAGAACATTTCTCATATCTGCTTCTACCCAATTGCTTTTTATCTCAAAAAAATCCTTATACCAAAGTGGCATATTATGGGGTGGCATTTTCTGCTACTCGTCAAAGTGTCACAAGACAGGAATTCAAGGATATAGCACAGATCCATTTAGGAAAGAACCATCTGGTTTGTGCTAAACTAGCAAAAAGGTTACTTACAACTGAGAGATGGGCTAGAGAGTTTTCATTACCTCCTGATTAAGGACAGGATTAAGGACAAAATTGGTCTTCCACTATAGGCTAGGTAAGTCAGTGTCATTGTGGGGTGATTAAGACCAAAAAAAGTGGGACAAGGTCAAGTCTGACATTCAGATCCAGGAAACAAACATCAAAAATTCAGAGTAAAGTCAAGCAAAGGTGGCCTTTAATTTGTCAGAATTCATTATCTGATCTTTCATGAAAAAGATGTGAATGCTTTGAACATATGTAAAGGATAGCCCTTTCACTTGCACACTCACTTTCATCCCTCTTATTAGCCCAAGGTCTATTCAGGTGTCCCTTTTCTCCCATATTTCAGCTGATTTTTCATTGTTGCTGGATCATTTCCATCAGTATGCACACATGGGGCAATATTCCACCTTGACACAACTCTCCCTTGATGTAATATTCTTTGAGATACTATTACCTTCCTTTGCTCTCCTTTTAGCAAAATTATCTTAAAATTGCCAAGACTCACTGTTTACTTTTTCACCCTCTGTTCTGTCTTGAATTCACACCAGTCAAGTTTGTATCACCATCAGACCATTGAAATAGCTCTTAACAAGTTTACCAATGGTCTCCCTGTTTCTAAATCCCACACTCACTTCTCAGTCCTCATATTATTTTACTATGAGTTGCATTTGACATAATTTGATCACTTCCCCCTTGGTTTCTGTCTTTCTACCTTTTAACTGCTTTCTCTTGGCATACTTTGCTTGATCATCCTTATCTTTCAGATATCTTAAGAATTGGAGTGCCCAGGGCTCCGTTTGTCGGTGACCAGCACTGACCAAGGGTGGGTTAGGACCTGCACCGGAGAATCAGGAGACAGCGAGAAGAGACCACTCAGAGGCAGTTCTTCTGGGAACAGTCTGATCAGAACTGAAGCCAAATTTTATTCGGACTCCTTCCAACTTATATACCATTTTCTATACCCTCCAGCAGTGTGATAATCACTTACTGGGGGCGTACAAGTTCTGTGCTTTACAAACTATGCATCACAAGACCACCACGAGATCTGCAATTTCCAAGCAAACAATTCGAATTCCATGATGCCTGCCGTGCTTACATTAAGGTCACAGGTGCACAATTTCAATACAAATCGTTCAAAGTGTTTTCCATAATGTTCAATGAATCATTCATATTATACTCTTTGCTCTATACCCTGATTAATACAAAAAACTTTTCTAAGTTAACTCTAGGTTCAATCCAAGTTCACTGACTCCCAATATTTTTAACGATTCATATTATCAACTTAACACTATACTATAATCTATAAGTTTAGTTAAATGACTTAACTGTCAGTTATACTATTAACCTATTATGATTTAACGTAATGCCTTATAACTCAGTTAAAACTTATTCTTAAACTACCAAACTTTACTATAATTCATATTTCATATGTCTAAACTTTAATTTTTATATGATCTAGTGATTGGACTTTAATACTATGCTATATTCTATTAAGCTAATACCTCATCATTAATTCTTTTATAAATCTTATAGTAACTATTATATTTGAATAATGTAGCAAAAGGAAACAAAACAGCAAGCGTAAATTTACGCAACTATGAGTGTATATATATATATATATTTTATCCTAACAAGTCTACTCTAAAAATCAAATAGTAGCTGTCACACTCTTGAACAAGGAAATGCATGACTGCCAAGATGGCGGCCATGGGCTGAAGCAGACAATTTCGGTAATTAACGAAACAAAAGAAAACATTCTGCCTGGCTAGGGGCAGGGCGACAAAACTATCATGGTAATTTCGTTTCTAATCTTAGCCCTAGGGGAAACAGCTTTCCAAAGCTGACTAACCAGTCTACCAGGAAATAGAAGTTAAACAATATCTAGAAAGAAGTAAAACTTAGAAAGACAGAGAGAAATAATTCTGCTATGCACTTTCCATCAGGTGTATTGAGATTTACTTATAAGTTTTACTGCCATGTATGCACACTGGTCACTAATCACACGCCAATATTATAGGTATAACTGATATCCTATGTCAGAGGTGATCTTCCAGATGGGCCTTTACAGGCCTCAGCCATGTAGCTATAGATATTGACTCCCAACATCTGTTGTAGAATTTCTTCCCTATGTCTTCTTATGGAAAGGAATGTCACTTTCTGCTTGAAGACTTTCTGTTGCCACTGGAGTGTGCTCTATCCGTAACTTGGGCAGGCAACCCTGGAAGTTAGTAGCCTTGAGAGCAGCCATTAATGAATAACTGATAGGAATTAGTGGATAAATACTTCAAATTCTTCACTCCTTGGGGGGGGATGACACTAAGACGTGTTCTATGGTTTTTTTCAGATTCTCCTTCAACTGGATTGAGCTTCAGCTGCACACAGAAGTAACCTGCTAATTAATGTACCCTGTATTGGCTTCTCGTCTCTGTCTCAATTCTCCACTTTCCAATTAGTTTCCAAGAGATTTCCTAGGATCATCTCTTGTCTTAAGTTGGAACACTCAGCGAACAGACTCTATGATAGAGATATATGTGCAAGAGGTTTATTGGAGAGATCTCTTAGGAATAACAACAGTGAGGTTGTGAGAGAAGCAGGATTGTTCAGAGGGAGAGACTGAATTGAAATACAGAAGCAACATAGGTATTAGCTTACTCTATAGGGAATTTTATAACTAGGATGTCCTTCAGAGTTGTCTCTGATAAAAGGCAAAGGGGTCAGTGTTTGTATCCTGCATAGACAGTCATTGTACGTAACTTGCCCATGGGAAGGGTCTATTGCCTAGGCAATATAGCTCTTGTTGGTGCAGGGCAATTTTCAGAGAAAGACTCCGCTATGAGCCATCAGCAACAATATTCCTGGCAGCTGGGAAGAAAAGGATTCTAGTGCCTTACCAAAATTCATTATATTTTATACCATGTGCTGCTTGAATTCACTTGTGTTATATGGTAAGTTTGTTCCTCTGAGAAAAGCTTCCTCAAGATTCTGGGTTTATTTCTATGGTATAATAAAAAATATATTTGGTGTTTGTACCCAGTTCTTGTCACAAGGCTCCTAAAACCCTTGGCATTTTCTAAGTGGTCATAGTATGTTTTGTTGTTCATGATCCTTTTAATCTCATCTGAGTTTATGCTAATGAAGTGCTTCAGGGTGGGATTCCTAGCTAGCTTTAGAATGTCGACTGGTTACTAAAGACAAAACTCATGATTAGAGGGTTGGAACTTTCAGTTCCATTCCCTGGCATCTAGGGTGGGGATGGGGGCTAGAATTTGGGTTGTATAAAAACTCTTGAACAATAAGATTCAGAGAGCTTTGGAGTTGGTGAAAACATTGAAGTACTGGGAGGGTGGTGCACCCAAAAGGCATGGAAGCTCCATATTTCCTCTCCTCACACCTTATTCTATATATCTTTTCCAGTTAACTATTTTCAGATTGTATCCTTTATAATAAAACACTAAACTTAAGTAAAGTGTTTTTTTGAGTTCTGTGAGTTGTTCTACTACTTATCAAACCTGAGGAGAGGATTATGGAAACTCCTGAATTCATACCTAGTTGATCAGAAGTGTGAGTGATCCCTAGGACTTGTAAGTATTATCTAGAGTGAGGGAAGTCTTGTAGGACTGAGCCCTTAACCTGTAGGGTCTGCACTAACTCCAGGAGCTAGTGTCAGAATTAAACTGAATTGTTGGATACCAGTTTGTATTAGAGAATTGACTGTTAGTATTGGGTGTCAGAAGTGGTATGAGAGAAGTTTGCCACAGTCCCATTTCCTTGGAAAACTCAAATGCCCTTGACAATTCACTATAAAGAGACAATGGATAAACAGAGTCTCAAATATATTCTTCCCTGTTCCCATTATGTAACAGCAGTCCTACCTCCTCCAGATGATCAAGGTCAAATACCATTGCCTGTATGGTAATTAATTGTCTTGTTTTCTTGTTTATTAGTCTCTTGTTACAAGGATCCTAAAGTTACCAGATAGCAGCTGTTACTTACAGTTTAACAATGTTTTTACTGTGCTCCTGATTTAAGTATTTTCTTTTTGGAAAGCAGGACTTTTAGACCCCTAAAAATTTCTGTATCCTAAACACTAGTCCCTGTGATTATGCTACATTATATGGCAAATGGAACTTTGCAAATGTAACTAAGTTTACAAATCAGCTGACCTTAAGGTAGGGAGATTATCTTGGATATTCAGATGGATCCAAACTAATCACATGGGCTCTTACAAGCAGGAAGTACCTGATCCTAAACCAGGGAAAGTGAGGACCAGTGGAAGGCCCAAACATTACCTGCATGTAGACCACTTGTGTATCTAATCCTGACTTGTAGTCCATCTTTAAAATAAAATAAAGGAAAAAAAGCACAAGTGTTCTCTAAATAGGGAAAGAAGAGAAAATCAGAAGAGATGCAACAGAAGAAAAAGAGAGATTTAAAGTATGAGAAGGACCTGACACACCATTGATGGTTTTAAGATGCAGAAAAGGGCAGGCACAGTGTCTCATGCATGTAATTCCACAGTTTTGGGAGGCCAAGGCAGGAAGATCTCCTAAGGCCAGGAGTTTGAGTCCAGCTTGGGCCACATAGTGAGACTCTCCGTCTACAAAAATGAGAAGATGCAGGAAGTAACATGATGAGGAATGCAAGTGACCTTAATGAGTTGAAAGAGGCTTTCAGCTGACAGCCATCAGTAAAATGGGGACTTCAGTCCTACAAACATACAGAACAGAATTCCTTCAAAAATCTCAAAATCTTGGCAGTAGATTCTACTTCAGAACCTTGAGATAAGACCTGATGTCAGTCAGCTTTGGTGTATCAGCTTTGTGAAAATCTACACAGAGAGAGCCAACCAAGATTTCTTATCTACATAACTATAAGACAATAATTTGTGTTGTTTTAAGCTGCTAAATTTGTATTAATTGTTATAGCAACAATAGAAAATGACCGCAACCAGAAAGCCTAAAGTTGAGGGGATAGGAAGCACACATTGTCCAACTGGGTCATTGAGGGAATTGGTAAGCAGAGCTATTCTCACTTTCACCCCTTGGCTCTCAGAAACATGTATGTTATATATTGAGGACTTAGCATTATATAATGATAACTGAATTAGGTTAAATACCATATCCTTGAGGGTGGTAACACATCCTCGTAAGAAATGGTCTTATGCTGGTGACTCAATTGATTCTTTATAAGTTATTCCATCACCTTATAGGCCAGCAGCATCTAAATCATGCAGTATATCATAGGATTAGAGAATCTCAATGGATATGGGCCCACTACTCAACTTCCTTTTCTGTAAAGTTGGTCCCTTAATCGGCCACAAAATTATACCATATCCTATTGATACAGCATATGCTCTGTAATTTCTCAGGTAGTTCCTGGCCAAAGGAATAAAGTAAAGCTCATAGCTAAGATACATGTCAATTCTAGTCAGGAAAATAACTGCTTCCCTTTCCAGAGGAAAGCATCCAGTGTAATCTTGCCACCAAATGGTTGATTGTTCTCCTTGAGGGAAGAGGCCATGATAGTGACTCAGATATGGTCATTGTTGCTAGCTGAGGTTGTATATTTGGCAGCAGCAGTGGTTAGATCAGTCTTGGCTTGTGAGACTTAATGATGTCTAGCCCCTGCTTAGCCTCCTTACTTGACCAGGGCTGCTTTCATATACCCATTGTAGCAGACTGGAGTTGCCTAACTCATTTGATTATGCTTCCTTTTGTTATTTAGTACCTCTTCCATGCTTTCAGGTAAGTGTTAAAATGCAAAACAAATATCTTCACATTGCATGCCAATTCACATAGATCCATCCACTAGGTTTTTTCCACAGACCTCTTTAGCCTTCATCTTTCAAACTTTTTCCTTCTATGTTTCTGATCAGTCAGCCAAGCCATGTTCCACTGTCCATGATTCCATATATGTTCTAACTTCTGGTCACTTCTCTTTTTTCATGAAGTGAATCTGATGTACCACATGAAATCGGGCCATTGGGAAAAATTTCCTTCATTGCTCTGTTTTAAAGCCACCCTTATGTAGGGATCTAGAGCAACCAAAGTTCACTTTCAGCTTTCACCCACATACTAAACTGATCCAGTCATGAGTTAAACTCAGCATTTTTCCTCTCTATCAGCTGATCTTGGAAGACCTCCTCCATCTTTCTCTAGGTGTGAATTTAGGAAGAAAAACTAGTGTAACAGTGGCAGATTATTTGTGGATAAAAATCACTTACTCATGCAGCTTACAATTGACTTCTGGGCCCTGCTAATGCTGGATTCTGCATGTACTGCCTCCAACTAATGATGGATTGATCTTGATTCTTCCTGATCCCAAGATTTGTTGATTTGAGAGAAACTAGGTTCTTAAGGGCAACTCTGGATGCATATCCACCTTTTAAAACATACTCTAGGCCATTAGGGCAATACCCGGCAGTGATGGAAAGTGGAGAACTACTGTCCCAACCTGGTTCATCGTGTGATGAAGGGGGTGATCAGATAAAGTCCCTTTCTTAACAGGGACTGATTGTGACCCAGAGGGAATATCCCAAAAGCACAAACTCCAGAGGGACAGGGCAAGTGCTGAGTATCAGATGCCCCACTCCCTATCCTGATTCAGTTGTGGTAAAGAGGGTGTGATCAGAAAAGGACAAGGAAGACTCCCCAAAGAGATCAGTGGTGAGTCTGGGGCTGACCCAACCTCCTCCTTCCCAGCAATCCTCTGAACGTCAGACCCACATGGCTGGGGCAAGATTGAGAGAGATGAACCCAGGTGGAGCCTGGACGTCAGCCACAATAGGAGGACTCTAATCCAGGACAAGCCTGGCTGGGGCAACCCCCCCACAAGTACCTGGAGAAGAGGCAATCCTGAACCTCCCCACTGGAGGGGATCTCCCTGACCATATGAGAGTGGGAGGGGAGAATTGAAGGCCCACCACCTCTCACCGTCTCCTCCTTCTCCTGGCCAGACACTGAGATTGTGAATAAGACCACAGGTCCACAGAAGACAGCAGAGGGGCTTACCTGTGAGTAGCTGAGAGGAAGAATTACAGAACCTGCCACAAGAGGGCAGGTTGTTTTTTGGTTTTTGTGTTTGTTTATTTATTTTTTATTTTTTCTTTTTCCTTTGTGCATGAATGTGTATATGAGGGATGGAATGACATTCCCCTACAACTTTCTTTTCTTTTCTTTCTTTCTTCTTTCATCTTGTGTTTTCTGTTTATGTGTGTATGTGAATGATTGAGTGTTGGTCTTTCTATCTTTTTTGTTTATTTATTTTGCTTTGTTCATCTCTTTATTCAATATTCTTTGGTTTTTTTTGTTTATTTGTTTTACTTTGCTTTTTTACAGTTTGTTTTGGTGTGTGTGTGTTTAATTATTATTATTTTTGCTCTGGTTTCTGCTTTTGTTTTTCTTTTTTTAAATTATTTCTTATTATGGTCCATCTTATTTCATTCTAGTTTTTTCTGTTCTCTTCATTGCTGTTACTGTATCTTGGACTCAAGTGGTATACACACATATGCATTGCATCATCACATAGAGTGATGGTGGGGAGTGGGTCTCAGAGAACCCATACTACAAGCAGTGAATATTGTGATTTGCAAGTAGTTTCTGAATCCTAGCTCCCCATCTTCCACCTTATTTGACTCTCAAAACGGTAAGAGATAGCAAAGCTTCCCACCCACAGTTGTGTTTCAAAATAGAACAAATTCAGAACCCAAATTAGGGAAGAATAGTGGGCTGAGCAAACATCAGAAATGAAAGCCTTTCTCACTGCCACTGAATAATGGGACTAAAGAGAAAAGAAAGATCTGTCACAAATGAGGGAAAACCAATGGAAGAGCACAGGCAATTCCCAGTGTTACAAAGAGAAAACACCTGAAAAATCAGACCTCAGAGCCCAAACAATGGAAGTCACCAACGGTTGGTCCCAAAATACAACAGGGATTAGGGAATGGATGGAAAAAGTCCATAAGACTCAAAAGAGACAAGATGCAACATTAAAAAAAACTTGTAACAGAGATTTAGCCATAGAAAAAATTCATCCAAGAAATAAATAACAATATGACAAGCATGGAAAGTAGAATTAATCAAACAGAAGAAAGCATCTCAGAACTTGTAGACCAAAACATGGAATTAACCTGATATGTACAAAACATGGAAATGAAAATCAGAAAGAAAGAACAAAGCCTCCAAGAGAAGTGCAATTATATGAAGAGGTTAAATCTATGCCTGATTGGTATCCCTGAAGAAGAAAGGGAAATGGAGAACAACTTGGAGCAAGTATTTCAGGAGTTTATCCAAGAAAACTTTCCCCAACTCACCAGAAATGGACCATCCAAACACAAGTGATACAGTGAACCCCCACAAGACATCATATGAGAAGACCAGCCCTTTGACACATAGCAGTTCACCTACACAAGAAAAAATCCTAAAGGCAGCAAGAGAGAAAGGTCAGACTACCTGCCTGTAAAAACCAATCAGAATAGCAGCAGACCTATCAGCACAAACACTACATGCTACAAGGGCCTGGAGTCCAATATTCAAAGTCCTAAAGATAAACAATTTCAACCAAGAATTTCCAACCTAGTCAAGCTCAGCTTCATCAGCAATGGAGAATTCAAACTCTTTCCAGATGTCCAATTCCTAAGAGATTATGCAGCTTCCAGACCAGCTCTACAGGAGATACTCAAAAAGGTATTAAGCACAGAAGAATGAAAAAAAAAAAAAGAATGATCATGCATTTTGCAAGAGCACAGGAGAACACAGAATCAACATAGAATATATCACAACTGCAAACTTGAAAACACACACATACATCAATGCAAAAGTTTAAAGAAAACAAACAAAAAAGCAAAGAAAAAACTTTATAAAGACCTCATGATGGAGATAAACAATCACACTTCAAGAATCAGCTTGAACATGAATGAACTAAATGTACCACTAAAAAGACACTGAATGGCAAACTGGATTAAAAAAAACCATGACCCAATAATTTTCTGCATCCAAGAAACTTATCTTACCACAAAAGGATGCATACAGACTCAGAGTTAGAGCATGGAAAATGAATTTCCAGGTGAATGGATCACAAGAGAAGGCAGAAGTCCTGATCTTAATATCAGACAAAACTTTAAGCAATCAAAAATTTAAAAAGATATGGAAAGACACTACATAATGACAAAAGGTTCATTCATCAATAAGAAATATCCATCCTAAACATATGCACCCAACACAGAAGCACAAGCGTTTATAAAGCAACTACTAAGTAAACTAAAAAAAGATATTGATTCTAACACTATTATAAGGAGGAACTTAAATACCCCACTAACAACCCTAGATAGACCATCAAGGCAAAAAATCAACAAAGAGATTCAGAAACTAAACTAGACACTTGACCAAATGCACTTAATAGATGCCTACAGAACACTCCACCCATCGACCACAAAATATACATTCTACTCACTACCACCAAATGCACTTAATAGATGCCTACAGAACACTCCTCCCAACGACCACAAAATATACATTGTACTCACTACCACATGGAATGTACTCTAAGATCAATCACATCTTCGGCCACAAATCAAGCATAAGCAAATTTCATAGGATCAAAATGCTGCCATGCACCTTCTCAGACCACAGTGGAATAAAAATAAATATCAACACCAACAACATTCTCCCAAAACCCACAAAGACATGGACACTAAACAGCATGATGCTGAATGACTACTGGGTCAACACAGAAATCAAAACAGAATTTAAAAGGTTTCTGGGAACAAATGAAAATGAAACATCTTACCAACTCTCTGGGATGCCACAAAATCAGCTTTAAGAGGGGAATTTATATCTCTATGAACACACTTCAAGAAAATGGAACGATCACAAGTTAACAGTTTAACAAATCACCTAAAGGAGCTGGAAAGACAAGACCACCAAAACCCTAACTTCAGCAGAGGAATTCAGATCACCAAAGTAAAAGCCCAAATACGGGACATAGATGATAAAAATATTAGAAAAAAATCAACAAAACAAGAAGCTGGTTCTTTAAAAGAATAAATAAGATTGACAAATCCCTAGCCAGAATGACCAAGAAGAAGGGAGGAAAAGTCTAAATAAACACAATCAAAAATGCAATAGATTGAATCACTAGTGACCCTGAAGAAATACAAAAGATATCAAAGATTACTATGCACACCTATATGGAAACAAACTTGATAATCTAAATGAAATGGAGGACTTTCTGACATACAACCACCCAAGGTTGAAAAAAGAAGACATTGAAACACTAAATAGATCAATAACAATGCAGCAAATTGACTCAGTAATAAGAAAACTAGTTGCAAAAAACAGCCCTGGACCACATGGCTGTCTGGTGGAGTTCTATAAAACATACAAGGAGGAGCTGATACCAATCCTATGGAAAGTATTCCAGGCAAGTGAGAAAGACTTCTCTCCAAATCATTTTACAAAGCTAACATCACACTAATATCCAAACCAAGAAAAGACCCAATAAAAAAAGAGAATTATAGGCCAATATTTCAATGAACATAGATTCAAAAATTCTCAAAAAGATTCTTGCAAATAGGATCCAACAACACATCTCAAAAATCATTCACCATGACCAAGTATACTTGATCCCTGGGATGCAGGGCTGATTCCACATCTGCACGATCATAAATATAATTAAATAAATCTATAGATGTAAAAACAAGAACCACATGATTATATCATTAGATGCAGAAAAAAGTTTTGATAAAATCTAGCACTTTTCTTGATAAAAACCGTTGAACACCTAGGAATAGATGGTACATACTTCAACATAGTTGGCACCATCAATGATCAACCCACAGCCATCATTTGCTTAATGGACAGAAACTAGAAGAATTTCCCCTGAAAACTGGAACAAGACAAGCCTGCCCACTGCCCCCCTCCTATTCAACATTGTGTTTTAAGTCCTAGCTAGAGCAATAAGATAAGAGAAGAAAATGAAGGATATCCAAATAGGAAAAAAGGAAGTTAAACTATTCTCTTTGCTGATGGTATGATCCTATACCTTGAAAATCCAAGAGAATCTGTCAAAACCTCCTTTTACTAATAAAGGACTTTGGCAAAGTCTTGGAGTATGAAATAAATGTGCAAAAGACATTTGCATTCTTATACACCAACAAGAAACAGGCAGAGAACCAAATAAAAATCCCATTTACAATAGTCACACACACACACAAACATGAAATACCTTGGCATTTTCCTAACCAGAGAGGTGAAAGACCATTACAATGAAAAGTAAAAAACACTGCTAAAAGAAATTAATGCTCAAGAATAGGAAGAACCAACACTGTTAAAATGTCCATCCTACCAAAGACAATCTACAGATTCAACACAATACCCATTAAATGACCAACATCATTCATCTTGGACCTGGAAATGACAATGCAAAAATTCATATGGAAACCTAAATGACTACAAAGAGCCAAAACAATCCTTAAGAAAAGAAACAATGCAGGAGGTATTATACTTCCAGACTTTAAACTTTACTGTAAGCCTACAATAATCAAAAGAGTCTGGTATTGGTAAAAGAACAGGCCTATGGACCAGTGGAACAGGAGAGAGATTCCAGAAGCAAAATCTCAACTTCTCAACCAACTCATCTTTGACAAAGCCTCCACCAACAACCACTGGGGAGAGGAGAACCTATTCCGTAAATGGTGTAGGGAAAACTGGCTGACCACATGCAGAAGATTGAAACAGGACCCCTAACAATCACCATACACAAAAATCAACTCTAAATAGATGAAATACCTAAACATAAAACCTCAAACTATTAGATCCTTAGAAAATGTAGGCGATATCCTCATGGAAAGTGGAACTGGCAACCAATTCCTGATCAAAACCCCAGAGGTCCTTGCATAAGAGATAAGATAGACAAGTGG
Organism: Carlito syrichta; assembly: GCF_000164805.1. NCBI lineage: Eukaryota > Metazoa > Chordata > Mammalia > Primates > Tarsiidae > Carlito > Carlito syrichta. Next base: position 1,700,136 of record NW_007260100.1, read on the forward strand.
GACCTCATTAACCTGAAAACCTTCTGCAAAGCAAAAGAAACCATCAAGAGAGCAGGGAGGCAACCCACAGATTGGGAAAAAGTATATGCCAACTGTATATCTGACAAAGGCCTAACATCCAGGATCTACAAGGAACTCCAATGTGCCAAAATGAAAAAAAACAAACGCCCCATTAAAAAGTAGACAAAAGACATGAGTAGACATTTCTCAAAAGAAAACATATGGGAAGCCAACAGACACATGAAAAAGTTCTCAGCCTCACTAATTATCAGAGAAAAGCAAATCAAAACTACATTGTGATACCACCTAATCCCAGTAAGAATTGCCATCATTAATAAAACAAACAACAACAGATGCTGGTGAGGATGTGGAGAAAAGGGAAACCTTCAACACTGCTAGGGGGAATGCAAATTAGTTCAACCTGTATAGAAAACAGTGTGGTGATTTTTAAAAGAACTAGAAATTGACCTTTCATATGACCCAGCAATCCCCCTACTGAGAGTATACCTGGAGGAGCTCAAATCATTCTCAAAAAAAGATACTTATTCATGCATGTTTATTGCAGCACTATTTACAATAGCAAAAGCATGGAACCAACCGTGCTGCCCATCGAAACTGGATTTATAAAAAAAAAAGTGGTACATATACACAATGGAATATTATGCAGCCATAAAGAAGGACAAACGAATGAACTTCACAGCAATTTGGATGGATTTATAGTCTATCATTCTCAGTGATCTATCACAGAAACAAAGAACAGAGGTACCATAGTTCTCACTCATAGACGAACCCTGAACATTTGCCATAATACTATATGAAAGGAATTGGCAGTAGCAGGATGCTTCCTGGTAGGAGTGGGGACACAACATCAATCAGGGTACCTCATCTTAAACCAAGCAAAATGGGGACCAAAGGGACACCCAAAGTTTTCCTGTATGATGTCCATTTGTAACCTAATCCTGAATTGTAACCCCACATTGTTAAAACAAAATATTAAAAAAAAAATACTCAAAGACGAGGTATGCACCTGTAGTAGAGACACAGCACCTGATCACCAGCTTCAGTAGTCTCTTCTCCTCATAACTGCTAAAGGAAGTCTTTAACAGTGCTATGGTCTAGACGTTTTATTCCCCTCCCATAGATTTATATGTTGAAATCCTAATCCCCAAGGTGATAATATTTGGAGGCGTAATCTTTAGGAGGTGATTAGGCTTCACCCTCATGAACGGAATTAGTGTCTTTATAAAAGATATCTGAAAGAGAATCCTCCCCACTTCTGCCTTGTGAGGTTACAGTGAAAAGATGGCCATCCAGTAAGCTGGTTGTCACCAGACACTGAATCAACCAACACCATGATCTTGGACTTCCCAATCTACAGAACTGTGACAAATAATTTTCTGTTATTTATAAGCCACACAGTTTATGGTATTTTGCTATAACAGCCTGAGCTAAGACAAACAATATGTCAAATTATGTCTCTTCTTTGTGTAAAACCCTTCAGTGGTTTCCCTTGTCACTCAAAATATAACCCAAAGTCATTGCAATGGCCCCATAAGATCTGGCATTTTTATACATCTCTACCTTTATTTGAAACCACTGTCTTCTCTCATTCTGTTCTAGCCACACGGGCCTCCTTGCTGTTCTTTGAATATACCAAGCATGGTCTCTTATGAGGGTCTTTGGACTTACTGTGCAATTTTCTCAATACATTCCTTCCCTGGTCATCTTCATGGCTTACTCCTTCACCTCATTCATATCTCTGGTCTCTTATCTCCATATCAGGGCCTAATGACCTTTACTAAAAAAGTACTTCCCATTCATGCCATGCTATATTTTCTTTAGTTTGCTTTGTATTTCTTCAGAGCATTTAGCACCACCATATGCATTATATATTTATTTGCTTGCTTATATTCTGTCTTTTCCTATTACTTTATAATCTTCAAGAGCATAAGGCTTTTTGCTTATCTTATGTACTATTATATTCTAGCACCTAAAAGTATGCCTGGAATAGTAGGTATTCAGTAAATATTTGTTGAATGAGTGCATGTATGCATTTGCCATTCTTTTGGGTTGGCTTTATAGTAGCCAGCATGATCATCTTAGAATATGTGAGATCAGGTCATGTTTTGATGATTTTTCATCTTACTCAGAATAAAAGCTAGTCTTTACTTTGGTCTACAGGACCCTGCATGGTCTGATCTCATATTCCTTGCTTACCCTCTTTTAGCCACACTTTCTTTCTTGCTGTTCATTAAACATCTCAGGTATGCTTCAAACTCAGAGTCCCTAGACTTGTCATCTTTCCCTGAAATACTCTTACCCAGACAGGTGAATTTCTTATTTATGGCTCACCTTTGAGTTTTTACTCAAATGTCATCTTCTCAGGAAGTCTTCTTCTGGTCTTCTTATTTAAAATTGCAATTCCTCCCTAACTTTGCCTATCCCTCTTCCACTGCTTTATTTTTTTCCTAGTAATTATCAGCATCTAATATACTATATGTGTCATAAATCTGCTTATTCTCTCTCTCTCTCTCTCTCTCTCTCTCTGTCTGTCTCCCATAAGTTCCATGAGAACAGGTATATTTTTTTTCTTTTTTGTTCACTGTTATGTCTTCATCATTGAGAACAGTACTTGGTATATAATAGGCATTTATTACATATTTATGGCCTAAAGATGACAGTTTCAGTGAGTCTAGTGAAATCATTCCATGTTTAGAGTATTTATCCCTCAAGATTAAAGTACCAACAGAGTCAGTGTCTGTTGAGGGTCCATTTCTCATAGGCTGTGCCTTCTCACAGTGGAAGGAGCAAGGCAGCTCATTGGGGACACTTTTATAAGGGCATTAATTCCATTCACAAGGGCTCCACACTCATGATCTAATCATCTCTCCAAGGGTCCCATCTCTTAATACTATCACATTGAGTTTGAGGTTTCAAAATATGAATTTTATAGATGGCTCTGACAACAGCAGTATGTAAATTGCTATGTTTGCTTTCAGTGACAGAGGCAATGGCATTGACAATAGTAATGGATTTTTCACTGTACCAATTCTGTGGTGCAATTCTGAGTAGGTTTTTATTTATGCATTTTTGATTAATATTCTTTATGCCAGATTCTCTTGTCCTTTTAGAGATTTTGAGTGCTTTTTAATTTCCTTGATAGCCTTAAATAAATCTCCTTTATGCTTTTTTTTTTTTTTGAGTTGGAGACTCACTCTGTCGTCCAGACTGGAGTGCAGTAGCCGTTCCCGGCCACCGCAGCCTCCTCCTGCTGGGCTCTGGCGATCCTTCCGCCTCAGCCTTCCACATAGCTGGAACCACAGGCATGTGCTACCACATCTGGCTAAATTTTTGATTTATTGTAGGGATGAGGTCTTGCCAAGTTGCCCAGGTGGTCTTGAACCCGCGGGCTCAGGCAATCCACTCACCTCGGTCTCCCAAAGTGCGGGATTACAGGCTGAGCCACCGAGCCCGGCCTCCTTTATGTTTAATCAGCCAAAGTTGATTTCTGTTGCTGACATCTAAGAATACTAAGTGATACAGACATTAGGCTTACTTCAGCAAGGATTGACTGCAGCAACATATTGTCTAGGACCAGTGAAAGATCTGGAATTGGTTTCTGGTTTGGTTGCAACTGAAGGTAGTGAAAACCCAGATATTATTAAGAGATGCAATTTGTTGTTGAATTCCATGTAAAATTATTCCTTTTTTAGGTTTAAAGATCTCTATATCAGCAAAGCCCAAGTTGTAAGGCTAGGAACAAAAAAAAATTATAAAGAGGTCTAGAGCAAATGAAGACTATAAGGCAGGTTGCTCTGTCACTTGGATCTTATGACCCAGAAAATTCATGGATACAAAATATACTCGTGGCATGTTAAAATGCAGTATGGATCCTCAGCCAAGGCTCCTGTAGCAAGAAGAAATTCAGTGCAGACCCAAAGGCATTTGGAACAAATCTATGTTTGCTTTGGCAAATCACTGTTTTCCCTTTGAGAAAAAGCTCTTAGTTTGCTAATCTGGGCTCCACATCAAATACTAATATGACCTGAGCTAGCCATCATGAGACAGGTGTAATTTGATTCACTAAGTCATAAACTTGGACATAAAACAGCATTCCATCATTCAGAGAAAGTGGTATACACAAGATTGGACTTGAACAGTTCCTGAAGGCATAAGTAATTTGTATGAGCAGATGATTCACACTCCCAATATGCCTATTTCAGCTGCACTGTCATTCTTCTTGCAAATGACACCTTTGCCTTCCTGGAGATTTCCTGATGACCAGCTAACAAAGGAGAAAGAATTTGAGTTTGGTTTATAGATGGCTCTGAATGATGTGCTGACACCAGGTAAAAAGTGGACTACTGCAGTATTGCAGACTCACTTAGAGGTTACCCTGAAAGACATTGATGAAGAGAAATCCTTCCAATTGGCTAACATTCAAGTTGTATATCTCGTTGTCCACTTTGCCTGGAAGGCTATATGGCTTGAGGTGTGGATCATTACTTATTCATGGGTAGTGGCTAATGGTTTGGCCGGGTGATCAGAGAGTTTGAAAGAATAAAATTGGAGGATTGGTGATAAGAAAGTTTAAGTAAGAGGTTTTTGCATGGATCCCTTAGAATTAGCACCAAGAAAGTGTTTGTCCTTCATGTAAACATTGACCAAAAGTTACCCTTGGCAGAACAGGCTTTTAATAATAAAAAACAAATGACTTGTTCTTATAATAACAATTCAAGTTATTTCCCCAATCTTCTTAGTGCTCACTCAGTGAGTTAGAGAAAAATATGGCATGATGGCAGGAATGGAGTTTCTACCCAGCATCAGTAATATGAAATCTCTCTCATTAAGTTTGACCTTACTGTGTGCTCAATTTGTGCTACAATAACACCCGACTCTGAGCCCCAGTGCACCAGGGGACCAGTCAGCCACCTAGTGTCAAGGGATTGCAGTGGACTCTGTCATGGAGAGATCTACATTTTTCTTACTGAAGTAAAATATTTTAATTTTCTTTATTTTCCTGTCATGCTTCTGTTAGCACCATCATCCATATATTAAATATGGTCATAGTATATTACCTTAAACATGGTCATAGTATATTACCTTCAACCAAAGAAATCATCTTTTAGCAAAAGAAGTACACTGGTGAATTAGCTGATTTCCATGTGATCTACTGGCCTTACCATGAACTCCATCACCCATAAACAGATTGGTTTATAGAATGATATGCCCTACTGAAGACACAGTCCCATTGCTGACTGTAAGTGAGCAAATAAGTGAGACTAAGAAACTGTTCTATAGGATTCAGTATTTGATCTGAATCAGTGATCAATGTATAGTCCAGCTTCTCCTATAATCATAGTTTGAATAGGCTTGGAAACCAATGTGAAAAAGTGGGAATGACTCCTCTTTCTCATTATTACACCTATTAAAACACTTGTGATTTTCACTTCCATGTTTGCAACTCTGGGGGCTGTTGATTGAAAGTTCTTAGTACGCAAAGGAATAATGTTTCCACCTGGTAAAACAATAATGGTTACATTGAATTAAAAACTGAAATGTCAACTGGTCATTTCAGGTGCCATATTTACATTGCTTAAACAGGAAAAATATGGGGTTATATTATTAACTTGAATAAGGTTGCTGTTATACAATTGAGGTAGAGAGAAGTAGCATCCCTGGAGGTGCTCATAGTATGGCTACATTCAATGGATAGTCACAAAATCAAGTATTATCAAAACTCTACTCAGACAGAAAACACTACCCTCAAAATATGGTGCCTTGGAAATTGAGAAAAGAACAAAAGCAGAAAGGTCTTTCTGACCTTCTCCTGTCCCCCTTCTCCTGAAATAGGCCATAGAAACTAGAATTCCCCTTATCCCTTCTTCCCTGAAGCAGACCATAAAACCTGGGAAGGTAATTCTCCAGCCTTCTCTTTTCCTTCTCCCCTGATGACTTTCATGTGACAGGTGCCCTGTAGAGACGGTACTGTTTGGGATGTATAAGAAACAGTTGCATTATATTATATAAGAATATGGTATTATGCAGAGATTTGGGACCTTGAAAAGTTTTTACATTTTTCTTTGCTTTAGCTTTTTTACTGGTAAAATGGGAAGCAGCTAGTACTTATCTCACAGGCTGGTAGTGAAGATTAAATGAGTAAATACATGTGAAATGCTTGGAATGATGCCTAGTACAAGGAGTTATGCAATGTTAGATAAACTAAGGTATGGGAAGAACACTGTGTGCAGATGTTAGACAGTTGAAGGGGTGAACTGTAATGGTCATTTGTCACTGTGTTTTGGTTTTTCTAAAACACTCTAAATTTTTCTTCTCATGTTTGTGGAATCTTCTATGATAAGACACAACACTAACTTGCCACTCACAGAAGCTGAAACGTCCAGGTACTGGCTCTCCCAGCCTCAGTGTAGTTAGGACTTGGGCACATAGCTTAGGCTTTGCTAATCAAATGACCCTCCCCTACCATATGAGTAGGAAACAAGTGATGCAAAGAAAAAAGGACTGTGTAGAAATATTTTTGGCTGAGGTGGAAGTGATGAGGAAAACTGCATCCAATCTCTAGAGGCTTAGAAGCAGTGAGTCCTTCTAAGCACAGCAACCCAGTGCCTTGGTTCAGTCAGTGGTACATGCAGTGCTGTGTCTTTTTACACCCACAGTGATGTCTTTCCTCACCAACTCTGCAGTCTGATTAGAGAATTTTGTTAATTGCACAGTATATATGTCCTGTATTTAGGTACTTCCAGTGAAACTTAGTAAATATATATTTTTATTTTTATTATCTGAAATAAAATAGTTTTATTTCCACAAAAGTGATTTATGTTGCTTGCAATTCAGATTACTTACCTACAATATGTTTAAGTTGTTCAACTTAATGAATGATGTTTTAGAATTAATAATGCATTTTACTTTTGAGTAAACATGATTGGAAGAAATGTTGTTTGAAAAGATATTTATCCTCATTGAATTAAAAGTTTTACTTCTCATGTGTGAGAAAATTTGAATTTCATTCATTACTGGCTAAATATGTGCCCAATAACTGCATTCTTAAAGTATATTCATTTTAAAAACTTATTTTCAGAACTAAAGACACACTGCCATAGTGTGAAGTACTGGAAGATGTTTCAGAATGTATTTAAGAGAAAAGTCTTCTTTATGCCAAGACTTTCATAGTGGTGCTTGTGAATTTGGCTCTTGTCCAAATATATTTTGATAAAGAAAATACTCTCCATGGTATAACTGATCTTCTATTTCATCCTATAGTCAAATCATGTCCTGAAACTGGGACACTGAAAGAAAGAGAATGTAATGAGATAAGTATAGGGTTATTTTGACCTTATTGCTGAATCCAGAAGAAAGGGGATGTTACTAAGAAAGAAACATCAGAACAACAGAAAATTGTTGGTTAATTAATAGTTTCATCTTTAAATATTCTTCCTCTTCAATTTTGCCTCATGTGAAAATCCCCCATTAAAATTTCACTGAAATGTTAATACCTCTTGCTGTGAAAATCTCTTTTAAACTGTCCTTAATGGTTCTAATATGAGAGCTCTTAATATATCTTGAAGCAATTCAAGGCAAGGACAGCTGCAAATGATAAATTTAATTTACTTTAAAATTTTCCTTTTATTTATTTAAATATTTTAATTAACATTTGACTCATACCTGCTTGAAAAACAGGAGAAAACACTAAATAATTATTCTTATCAATGCTATTCAATTTTCTACTTTCCACTAATGACCTTTTATGTAAGGTAAATTTATGAAAGGTTATGGTATACTTTTTCAATAGTAAAATATTACATTAACCTTAATTTTGAAAAGAGCACATTTTTGCAGGAAGAAAATATGTAAGCATGTGAATTTTGGGGGAGGTTATAACTAGCAATTTGTTTCTGCGGGATTTGTGTGGCTGGTGGAGTATTCAGTGCACCTACATTCATTTATTTTTAGTGCTGACACATGGTCATAGATTGCACTGTATATGGAAAACATGCTCATATATTCTTATTTTGCCAAAATATAGTATTTAGTGCCTTGTTTTTCATCAAGTCAATATAAGGAACTTTTCATGGGGAAATATACATCCCCTTCCCTCTTTCTTTCAGCTAAGCTCCAGTCTTAAAGTCAGTAAAATCCATGTTTACTATCTTCTGTAGTGAAAATAGCATAACAGTAAGAAAAAAAATATAATTGCACACCATTCACTTTAATGCCATCATTACAATAAGAGTTTAATTTACCATCATTTGATATTAGTAGCAAAACGAATGTAGTTCACTTTGACACTGCCCTGATTGCAGATATCCTAATGAATAGTTCTATGATTGATTGGCTAGATGACATCAGCACAATTATAGGCTTGTGCAAGCATTAAATAGCCAAATTGTTGGGGGAAGAAACACATGAAAGCCTGGAGTAGAATGTAGATAGAGTTGGAATATAAGCAGGGTTCAAGCAGAATAGAACCCTTCTTTATGGAAATGTGCTTGGAACAATTTCACAGGAAGCAGTTGCTGTTAGGCACTATTGCTATAGCTGAAAGAACAATTTTCTCTTTTGTAACAACAACAACAACAACAAAATGCACTGCTCTAGCATCCCACCCTCTTTCTTAGCTTAAGTTGTCAGGGAGGCTTTTCCCAACAAGATCTCCAATTCTATAACACTATTATTTTTTTTTTCTAATATTGCAAATTAAAAATCAACAAATTGGGAATCACAATCTTTTAAAAACAAATACAAATCCAGAAGCATGGGCTATGTGTGCCTAACTGAATTCAATGAAACTTCATCTCACCAATGAATTATGCTGTTCTTCATTCATCGTTATTCAGGATGTTGGCTTAGAAGAAAATTTTACAGTGCTCCATTCTCAAGCCCTCCTCCTTTCTCTCTTTGTCTATCCCTCACCCCAACACACACACACACACACACACACACACGCACACACACCCTACACAATTAGTTAAAATGAAACTAAATTATTTGGGTCAGAGTTTTCTTAAGCTTTTTGAAACTCTCGCAAGATTGTACTTAAATGTTCCTATTATAGCTTGGGTACAACAGCTGGAGATACGGAATGGTGGAGCCACATGGAAGACTAAGTCATCATTTCTATAATTTCAGCCTTCAATGGGTTTATAATTCAGCTGTGCTAGAGCACAGTATGTACTGATTTACATGCCTTCAGTCAACACAGGCATTTCATGAAAATAAAACAGTGGGATTAGTATTACCAAGGCAGCTTCCAATGCAAACAATTAATCTTCTGTAAAAAAAATGGGATCCACTTTTCAAAAGGCTATATATAACTCATGCTGTATATTTCATACCTTAAATCATTATGTGAAAGATCAGAAAAAGCACGATAATATTTTTCAACTATTTTTTAATCTCTCAGAGAATGGTACTACATGTTATGAGTTGAAGATATTGGGGACAACACAGTTGGGGTTAAGTCCTGGAAAACAGCACAGCACCATCCCTCCCCCAACACTGTATTTTAGTTGACACCAGTGATATACTATTTCAGTGGTTTCCAAAACTTAAATACTTATCAAAATTAGTATGAAAGCTCATTAAAAATAAGAAATTCTGGGCTTTACCACAGACTTATTAAATCAAGATCTATATTTTTTCCAGCACCCCCAATCCCTAATGACTCTGACACAGCCAGCTTGTAACCTCTCTGCATTAAATTGAACATCTAAGCTCAGATCCTATTTTTGGCAGCAAAACTGATTTGGTGTCCATGCTTGCAATACTACTTTACTTCTCCATACCTCAGTTTTCCCATCTCAGATGTAAGGAGACATTGCTAAATGCAAAGAACCATCTTATTACTCTGGGCCTAAGAAACATCAGACAGAGTCTAAGAATTATACTATGGCCAGGATCTGTTTACACAAAATGAAATTAGCTTTCATTTTTGTAGGGGTAATATAGGGACATTTTAACATCGTGAAATGCACAGGTTGGTGAATTTGAGCTTGTTGAAACAAATTTCAGAAAAACTAGAGCCAAGGGGCAATACTGCAGTTGAAGAGGCTAATTTAAGAGCAAATGAAGATCTTTTCATGAAGCAAGTAGTAAATCTATGAAAGTAATTAGAATGATAAATTGCCAGTTGAAAACATAAATAGGTTCAAGAAGCATTTTAATAAGTTGTGGAGGATAAATCCATAATGAATTGTTATTGAAGATATGAAACCTTTGAGATGACCCATTATTAAAGTAAAAATGGGGAACAATGGAAGTGCAAATACAAATTTATCAGTTTCATAAAAACTCTTGAAGATTCAACCACACGTGTCTGACTGCTTTTAAATCAATTAATTTAAAGAATTTTGAGATTACTGAATATTATTATCTTTTTTCCACTACAGAGTGGGTTGATATACAAATCAAATAGTCTCATTGATTTTTAGAGCTCTTTTAGGGCCGGGTACAGTGGCTCATCCCTGTAATCCTAGCAATGTGGATGCCAAGATGCAGGGATTGCTTGCACCCAGAAGCTTGAGACAAGCCTAGACAATGTAGCAAGACCTCGTTTTTACAAAATATCAAAAAATTAGCTGGGCATGGTGCTGCGTGCCTATAGTCTTAGCTACTCAGAAGGCTAAGGTGGAAGGATTGCCTGAACCCAGGAGGTCAAGGCTGTGGTGAACTGCAATTGTGCCACTGCACTCCAGTCTGGGCGACAGAGTAAAATCCCAACTCAAAATAAATAAATAAGCAAACAAATAAATTTAAAAATTATTTTTAAAAGGAACTCTTCATGATTTCAGCGTGGAAATTGAAGCTAATTCTTACCAATTTCAGAGATATAAATGCAATCTGAAACAAAGTATCTCATTTTTACTTCTTGTATAAGAAGTGGTATCAAAATTGGACACATGAATGGATCATTAAGTTATTAAAGCTGTCTCTTTTGATTTGTTCTGGTATCTTGTATTCTGGTTAATTTATGATGATTGGCAAATGTACTGATAAAGTGCCCTAGGTCATCTGTAAAACTTGGAGGCCTACGCTATTTAAGTCAGCAGGTTTCGAAGTACACTTAAACAGTCAATCTGGCTTCCATTTAAATTTTGGACAAGAAACAGAAGAATTTTCTATTAATTTCAAGCAGTTCAGTAGTCCATGTTGGGATGATAGGTATGTATTGTAGATCTATGGTACACTTTATGTGCCTTCTTTCAGCCCAGCCCTCAGCTTGTCTCTATATTTTATTTTATTTTTTTTTTGAGTTGGAGTCTCACTCTGTCGCCCAGACTGGAGTGCAGTGGCCGCTCCCGGCCACCGCAGCCTCGACCTGCTGGGCTCTGGAGATCCTTCCGCCTCACCCTTCCAAGTATCCGGAA
>NW_007260100.1:1711539-1757546 GCF_000164805.1 Carlito syrichta
GGCGGGTCTTGTACCCGCGGGCTCAGGCAATCCACTCACCTCAGCCTCCCAAAGGCGCGGGATTACAGGCTGAGCCACCGAGCCCGGCTTGTCTCTATATTTTTAATTCAAGGGAACAGTGGAATTGTTTGTGTTTCAAACCACTAAGTCCCATGTTGCCTTTACAATTCCTGGAGTGAAAGATTTAACTTCAGTTCTCTTGGCTCCCAATATGCTTCAAAACTTGACCCACAGTTTCTTTTGCATTTCTTTAATACTAATACTAATATTGGCTTTTAATTCTAAAATTATCGGGTTCGAGACCCGCCTGGGCAGCGAGACCTCATCTCTACAATAAATCAAAAAAATCTGCCGGGCGTGGTAGCACATGCCTGTAATTCCTGCTTCTTGGAAGACTGAAGCGGAAGGATCGCCGGAGCCCAGCAGGCGAGGCTGCGGTGGCCGGGAGCGGCCGCTGCATTCCAGTCTGGGCGACGGAGTGAGACGCCAACTCAAAATCATCATCATAATCATCATCATCATCATCATCATCTAAAGTTAATAGAAAGAATTTTTAATTTGGACAAAGTGAATTATTTGTTGTTTCCTAATTAAACTTTTATCAAATTTTTTCCCTATGGATTAGGAAAGTATATTTAGAGCCCTGACTGTTTGTTATCTCTTTTCCTTTGCTGTGTCCTGAGAGCTAGAGCAAACTGAAAACATGATAATGTAATAAGACATTTTTCTAAACTAAAGTCTAGTTTTCCTCATTTCCTATTATCACTGTGAAGGTCAGGGCTCTAAGTACCAGCAGAATCATTCTGGCTCTACAACTATGCTGTAATATTCAACACAGGAAGTTTCTGTGCCTAGTGTACTTCTGATTCTACAAGTTGCTGGGAAATGGTAGATTGAAGGACATTCAGAGTAGTTCATAACTTTGAAAAATCAATTATCAGTTAATAGTGCCTTTAGGATACCCTAGTTTTTGAACATGGCATTCTGCCACAAAAACACTCAAAAACTTTTTGCCATTACAGTTTCAATGTAGACAAAAATTCGTTCTGTTTTTAACTCCTTTTGTTAATCAATGCTGGGACTTTTGTTCACATAGAAACAGACACATTTGATGTGGAAATGCTTTACTATAAATGTCCAAGTATATATAAAACTTCCAGTCTTAATTAAGTCTTCCACTTTTTTTAGTGAACTGCTTTCCACATTTTCTTTTATCCCATAAAAAAAAGCAAGTGAAAATGTAAGGAAGGGTTGACTGACACTATAAGTGAGTATATAATAAAAGATATATATTATATATAAAATATAAACTAATATATAATATATAAATATATAAATGAATATATATTATAAAATATATATGTGTGTGTATATATATGTATCTATATACACACACCATATAAATTGTCAGAGTTAGATCACCACCTTGACTCCTGCCATCCCAGAAAATCCGGCAAACGCAATAACAGGACAAAGCGGCCCCAACCTGTGGAACCCTATCTCATATCCTGATGGAAGCTTTTGACAAAATAAGATTAAATAAAGTCTAGTGTGACTAACTAACTTGTTTAGCTTGAGATTGAAAGGTTTGGATCTTGAGACTTCCACTGCTAAAACTGGGACAGTGCTGAGCAATCTGGAATGGTTAGTAATTCTAGGTCTGATTACATTTTTTCTCTCTCTGAGCAGGAACACATCTCTAGGAATGGACCTGCAAAACCCCAGATATGTTGAAGATTGTGTTATACTCCATTAAAACACACTATCTGTACTCGAGGTCTTAATGGTCCTTCATTCTCTCTCAGCCTTTGGCTTGCCTGCAAGATAAGTGGAAAGGAGAAAGAAAAGTCCATGATTTGGGGCAAAACAATTTAGTACATTTGAGAAATGCTTATGCCATGTAAAAATGGCAATAGAATTGGAAAATATTCTTGTCATCTTTGTACAAACCTGAATTCAATATGGGTTTATCACAGGGCTGATGTATTGACTTAGATACAAGTACCAACAATTACTCAATTCAAAATAATTTTTTAACATCTTCAGAGATATCAATGTCAATCAATATGCCTGGTGGCTATCTTACAGGTAAACAATAGAAATAAATTATTTACGTCTGTGTCTGAGTTTTTAGTGCTTGAATAATAAATTGAAAGTAATGCTGCATAAAGACATTCACAGAGTCCTACAACATCTAACATCAAAGCCAGAAAGAAAAATTAATGAAGACATATTCCAAGCCTAATAGATACCTCTAGATCCCCAGCACCTAGAATAGTGCCTGGCATATAGTAAGCCCTCTCTAAATACATGTGAGATGAATGAATGATTAGCAACTATGACATCAAAACACATAAATATCAGCAAATGTTTATTGAATTCCTGCTAAATGCAAGGCTCTAAATTTGAAAGTTCATTTGTTTTGCTTATCTATTCCTCTCTATTATTCTTCGATTATTTTTGTTTATGCACATCAAAATTCTGACGTATTACGAAGTTTAATTTCTAGCTCAACTGACAACAATTGTGTTAAAAATCATAGAAGACTTTTTTCCCAAAATTCTTGGGCTGTTAGCCTTGGATCTCTAATTATTATATTCCCTAGACTGATGCTACTTTCTAAATATGATGTTTTGGCCAACTGTGGCCTGGTTTAATAGCTATGTGGTTTACACCACATTTTGCCATTTCATTGATGGCTGTGTCAGCGGGGTGGAATTGAAAGCTTCAAAAAAGGCCCTACTTCAGTATATCTGGTCTACTGCAGAGAGATAAGTTTATTCTGATAGGATTTGGTTTCACAAAGCTATTATGAATATCACTTAATTTTTTTCATTCAATGCACCTGCAAATAGATTTGGGGACAATTTTTCAAAAAAATATTTTTATATAGGCAAGGAAGGTAAGCTTAGATGCCTATAATTTCCAGAATTATTTTCCTCTTGGGGAAAATATATAAATATAAATACATAAATATACTTTCACTATGGTCTCACAATAACTTTGGTCTTACTTTTATAGAATTTTGGAATAAAAATCATCAGGATCTTCAAATTTGAATATTATGCTTATTTCTTAAAATTATAGCACAGTCAGCACAGTCATTTTGTTTCCTCTGACAGTTAATAGAGTTCTATAATGTGATTGTTTGTGGAAAAGGAATACAATACAGTCATGTGTTGCTTAATGACAGGAATACATTCTGAGAAATGTGCTGTTGGGCAACTTCATCACTGTGCAAACACCAGAGTATACTAACACAAACCTAGATGGCATAGCCTACTACACACCTAGGCTATGTGGTATAGCCTACTGCCCCTAGGTTACAGACATGAATGCATGCTACTGTACTGAATACTGTACAATTGTAACACAATGGTAAATATTTGTATATTGTCACATATCTAAAATAGAAAAAGCACAGTAAAAAATATGGTATAAAAGATTTAAAAAATGGTACACGTGTATGGGGAAGCTCCATTATAATCCTATGGAACCACTCTTGTAGATGCAGTCTGTTGTTGACCAAAACATCATTATGTGTTACATGACTGCATTTGCCATTGGTCTACTCATTTTTCTGTATAGTAGCTTTGTAAGAAATGGACTTCAGCATAATGAACCATATTCTCTAACTACTGGTTAAACAGTAGGTCTAGGCAGACCCCTGGAACAGTGGGAAAAGATGATCCACTCCATGCTATTACTAAATGAGAGTATGTGTTTCTTGGCATGGAAAGAGAGTATCATGACAACTTGTTCCTAAGATTTTCTTGTCACCAAACTCAAAAGCACCCAAGGTAAACACTTTTGCTTTTTCTAATGTCTAATAGATGATGATTCGCACTATAAGCCTTCTAACATATACTAGTTTTTAAATTGTGCACAAGCATCCCAGCATTATGATTTCTTCACTTCTTTTCTTTTCTCAGACCTCTTAGGGATAAAGATTTCTCCATTTTTTAGACACTTACTACCTCATGCTTTTTATTATAGCTATTTGGATGCTTGCCTGTCATATCTTTTTGGGGGGCAACAAATACATTTTACCATCATCTTTTTATTGTTCACATCACCTAGCACATTCAGCCTCATCAAATGTGAAAGACCATTTGCTCTAATTTGCTCTGACTCATTGATCTGGTTCCAGAACAGGCAGAAAACCAACACAATAACTTGTATGCTTATCTTCATACCTCATGGCAGGTTAAAATTACTACGTATTCTAGGCAGGTTTGACTCTACTTTATATAACCAGAAAACAAAGAAAGGCTACAAGGGAAGACAGTATAAGGCATCTGAGACTCAGGCTTTATCAACAGAGGAACCTGAGTTTGCCTCCCTTTTCTTCCATCTACTAGCTGAACAATCTTAGAGCAAGACAGCCATAACATTTGTAGCTTTGTGAGGGTCAATCATACGACAAGCTTTACCGACTCATCTTTTGTTATAGAGTTTAACAGTTAAGCAGGAGCAGAGATAGAAGAGTAGGGACATAGACAGATCTAGGGTAATTTCTAGGCTATGCATAAAGAATTCCTTTGGTTTGTTCTATGAGCTTTGACTCAGATATATCCCTTCCCTCTGATTGAATTGCACTAGGGAGAAGCCAACTGAAAATACTAGGAATTAATTATTAAGTCATGTTTATATATTTATATCTTTCATACATATTCATCTATTTATTTAATATTTAGTGCTTTAATTATTAAACTGTTTTTGAACATTGTTTATGGGAGAATATTTTTTGGCAGCCAAAATATATTCTCAAGTATAACCAATTGACTGAGAATCAGAGCATCATAGAAACAAGATAGAGCCCTCATCTCCTGAATTCCTTATGGTGTTTTTGAAGTCAAAGCACTTAAAACAAGTAAGATGATAGACTACTTTTCCCTATTTAATAATATCAACATGCAATTCATTCCCTGAGATTCCCCGAGGAGTTTCCCCCCCTCAAAGAGTTTAGAAGGTGATTCTATATCGGAAATTCCTTCCTTTCAGATCTGCAAGAAAAAATAGCCAGTTTTCCTGCTACTTGTTTGTTTGTTTCCTTTTAATTTTTTTATTTTAAAAATGTGGGGTACAATTCAGGGTTAAGTATACAAATGCTCATTATGTAGGTATCATTGTTGTTGAGGTGTGCCCCTTCCCCAGGCAGACTCCTACTACTGCCAGTCCTGCATCCTCCCCACCCCCTGCAATGGGAGTTTCCCGCTACTGCCAATCTTTTTTCTTTTAGTATTATGATAATTGGTTCAAGGTCCGCTTATGAGTGAGAACATGCTATACTCAGTTCTTTGTTTCTGTGATAGATCTCTCAGTATTATAGACTCTAAGTCCATCCAAGTTGCTGTGAAGTTTTTGATTTTGTCCTTCTTTATGGCTGTGTAATATTCCATCATGTATAGGTACCACATTTTTTTTATCCAGTACTCTTCCAATGGGCAGCATGGTTGGTTTCATGCTCTTGTTATTGTGAATGATGCTGCAATAAACATACGTGTACAGGTATCTTTTTCAAGAGTGATCTGAGTTCCTCTGGGTATATTCCCAGTAGGGGGGTTGCAGGGTTGTATGGAAGATTGATTTTTTTATCTTTTAGGAATTGCCATACTGTTTCCACAGAGGCTGTACTTATAGTCCCACCAACAGTGTAGAAGTGTTCCTTTTTGCCACATCCTCTCCAACATCTGTTGTTTTTTGAGCCATTGATGATGGCCATACTGACTGGAGTTACTTCTGCTATTTGGAAAGGTACAGAGAAACTATCCAAAATTTTGCATATTCAAGGTTAATTTTATCTGAAAAGTAAAATGAAGTACTGGAAGAATTAAAATGACTTGAGGCTCAAAACATTCAGAAAATATTTTTATTAAACTGTCCACAAGTGTAAGGATATTTAGCAGGTTTAGTGCTTGCTTGCATGATGAAAGGGGTAAGAGAAACTTATTGTCAAAATAAAATGGATTGACTTTGGTCTCATCTAATTTCTTATCTAATGATTTGATGTGGCATATGGTTGGAAAGCAGTATCATGTCATTCACATTTTACAGAATTGAATTGTTCCTAGGCTCCTTTGAAAGGCCTACTGTTCAAAGTTTCCTTTTGTCACTCAAGATTGTCCATCACCCAGTGAGCAAATTATTTTAAATTAATTTGTTAAGCATTATACAGAAATAAAAAGACACCAGAACAGTTGAAAGAATATGAAATTCAATTCAATTTCACACTTAATGAGCACCTACTATACTGCATCTATAAGCACCTATGAACTGTAATGGTGGATAAGTACTGAGGTTCCAGGGTGAAAACAACATGATTCCCACCTACAAGAATCTTATAAAGTCAAATTGGAAGGAGAAAGGAGAACTGTAGAGTGTACATTTAAAATATGCATATTTAACTAGATAAGTAAAGAGAGACAGAAAGATAAAGACAGAGTTTTTCCACTAATCCACTAATCCATTTAGGGAGAAAGACCCTATGATTAGCATGATAGTGGAAGACAGGAAACTGCAATTCTCTCCTTCACAGTTCCCACTTACCTCTCATAGTGTGGACATCTTTTATTCTGAGGGTGATTCTTGGGTTTAAGGTTTATATTTTTATGCAATCTGGCCCCTACATGCAAGGCAATTACTTTATCTAGTGTTCAACCTAAGGAATAATTCTTCTAAGACATTTCTTTTAAGGTTAATTTGAAACAACATAAGTTTTTTCTTCTTATAGCTTAAGAACCTCACTTCCAAGTGAGGTATGATTGCAGGTATAACTAACTAGGAATAGAATCATAAAGGAACACAAAGAGGGATTAGATTCTTCCCAGGGACAGGAACAATCAAGAAGATATGACCTATGAAGGGTAAGATTTCAAGACATGGATAAAAAGGAAAGGTATTATAGGCAAAGTGAGTAGTCAACTACTATGCAAAGGCATAAAGTATTCCACGTGTGACAAGTTTGGACAATGAAAGTAGATTGGGTTAGGTGGCAAATGAGGCAATTGAAGGTAGTCATGAGAGCTAGGGCTAAAAAGCTAGGTAACATTAGATGTTGATAATCTTAAGAAGTATAGCCTTTGCCCTGTAGGTGGTGGCAGTCAGTGAAGGTTTCTTTTTTGTTTTGCTTTTTGGCTTTTTTTGTTTTTTTTTTTGAGTCAGAGTCTCACTGTCACCCAGGCTGGAGTGCAGTGGCATGCTCACAGCCACCACATCCTTCACCTGCTGGGCCCAGGTGATCCTCCTGCCTCAGCCTTCCAAGTAGCTGGAACCACAAGCACATGCCACCATGCCTGGCTAATGATTTGATTTATTGTAGAGACAGGTCTTGTCAAGTTGTCCTGGATGGTTTTGAACCCCTGGGCTCAGACAATTCTCTCACTTCCGCCTCCCAAAGTGCTGGGATTACAGGTGTGAGTCACCATGCCCAGTTCACTGAAGGTTTTAAAACAGTGGACGGGTATTGTCACATTTGTGTTTGATTTTTTTTTTTTTTTTTGAGTTGGGAGCTCACTCTGTCATCCAGACTGGAGTGCAGTGGAACACTCACAGCTCACCATACACAGCCTTGATTTCTTGGACTCAGGCAATCTTTCTGCATCAGACTCCCAAGTAGCTGGTACTACAGGTGCATGCCACCACACCCAACTATTTTTTTTAAATTTCTTTGTAAAGATGGTGTCTCACTATGTTTCCTAGGCTAGTCTCAAACTCTTGGACTTCAGTGATCCTCCTACCTCTACCTCTCAAAGTGCTGGGATTATAGGCATGAGCCAATGCGCCTGGCTCACATTTGTGTTTTGGAAAGGAATTCTTAGCTGCCGCCTCATTCCTCTGGCCTGGCAGAAGCTCCTTCCTATCTTCCAGAAGACCACAAGAACAGAGTAGACAGCCATTGGAGCACATTGAGCTCTATAGAGACAGTGCCAGGGCAAGTGAGAGCTGTATGGGCTTTGGGTGACTCTGTACCTCACTGAGGAAAAATAACTAAACATGGATAAAGGAGAGCCCATGAAGCTGAGAGATAAAATGTCATCATATACATTCTTTGTACAAACTTGTTGGGAGGAGTATAAGAAGCACCCAGATGCTTCAGTCAGCTTCTTGACATTTTCTAAAATGTGCTCAGAAAGGTGGAAGACCGCGTCTCTTAAAGAGAAAGGAAAATTTGAAGATGTAGCAAAGGCAAACAAGGCCCATTATGAAAGAGAAATAAAAGCCTATATCTCTCCTAAAGAGGACACACAAAAAAAGAAGTTTAAGGATCCCAAGACACTCAAGAATCCTTCAGCCTTTTTGTTTGCTCTCTTCTGAGTATTGCTCACAAATCACAAAAAAACGTCCTGGCCTATCTGTTGATGATGTTGCAAAGAAACTGGGAGAGATGTGGAATTGCACTGTTGCAGATGACAAGCAGCCTTACAAAAAGAAGACTGTGAAGCTGAAGGAAAAATGTGAAAAGAATATTACTGTATACCAAGCTGCAGGGAAACCTGATGCAGCAGAAAAGAAAGTTGTCAAGGCAGAAAAAAGCAAGAAAAAGAAGGCAGAAGCAGAAGCTGAAAAAGCTGAAGAGGATGACGAGGAGGAAGATGAAGAAGATGATGGTAATGAATGAGTTGGTTCTAAGAGGTTTTCTCTCCTGTTTTTAAAGCATGTAATCTCCCTGTATACAACTCCTTCATTTTAAATAAAAAGATTAAAATATAAAGCTATGTAGAATCTGTTTCTAAATTGTCCAGTGCCTTTTTTGTATAATTAACACACTACTAAATGTATGTTCAGATAGCCCTGACCTGTAGGTATTTTCAATAGCCACTAACCTTGCCTGGTACAGTCTGGGGGTTGTAAAGTGGCATAAGACTTCCAAGCAGGCTCTTACTGGCACACAGTACAAATTAGTTATATATGGGAATGGTAGTTTTTTCATCTTCGGTTGTCTCCGATGCAACTTATACAAAATAATTGTTCTGTCAACTGAATACCAGTCTGTGATAACAAAGTTATAGCTGTTTTGTTGATATTCTGAAAGTTTCTAAGTAAATACAATTTTTTTAATTAAAAAAAGAAGAGAGTACAGTTGATCCTTGAATAACATGAGTTTGAACTTTGAGTGTCCACTTATATATGAATTTTCTTCTATCTTTGCAAGCCATGAGACAGTAAGACCAATCCCTTCTCTTCCTTCTCCTCCTCAGCCTACTTAACATGAAGATGATGAGGATGAAGACCTTTAGGATGATCCACTTTCACTTAATGAATAGTAAATATGTTTCATCTTCCTTATAATTTTCTTTTTTTTTTTGAGTTGGAGTCTCACTCTGTCGCCCAGACTGGAGTGCAGTGGCCGCTCCTGGCCACCTCAGCCTCGACCTGCTGGGCTCCGGCGATCCTTCCGCCTCAGCCTTCCGAGTAGCCGGAATTACAGGTATGCGCTACCATGCCCGGCTGATTTTTTGATTTATTGTAGAGATGAGGTCTCGCTGCCCAGGCGGGTCTCGAACCCAAGGGCTCAGGCAATCCACTCACCTCAGCCTCCCAAAGGCACGGGATTACAGGCTGAGCCACCGAGCCTGGCTTATAATTTTCTTAATAACATAACATTTTCTTTTCTCTAGCTTATTTTATTTTAAGAGTATATAATACATATAACATTCAAAGTATATATTAATCAACTGTTTACGGTATCAGTAAGGCTTCTGGTCAACAATAGACTATTAGTAGTTAAGTTTTGGGGGGGTCAGACGTTATATGCAAATTTTCATCTGTGCAGGAGGTGAGGGTCGGAACCTCTAATCCCCATCTTGTTCAAGGATCAATTGTATTTTGTAGGAACAGTGAAACTACAGATACTTATGTATTCAAGAGCCAAAACAAGATACAGATAAG
Source organism: Carlito syrichta (assembly GCF_000164805.1). Taxonomy (NCBI): domain Eukaryota; kingdom Metazoa; phylum Chordata; class Mammalia; order Primates; family Tarsiidae; genus Carlito; species Carlito syrichta. Next base: position 1,721,431 of record NW_007260100.1, read on the forward strand.
TACAGAACGATTTAGATATTTTTTGCCACACATCTCACACTTCCTGGAGCAGGGGATAATAAAGACATTGGTGTTTGAATACTTCTGTGAAAGAATGAGACTTTTGTGAACCAAAGCAGTGTGAATTAGGCCTGTTAAGACAGGAACCTAGAAGTGTAAATTAGTATAGCTGGAATGAGTTCTAATGACCACCTAGTCTGAGGGTAGGCAAACTATTGGCCTACAGGCCAAACCTGGTAGTTTTTTATATGGTCCTTGAGCTAAGAATGGTTTTCACATTTTAAAAGGATTGTAAAAGATTGGGAATAAGGAGGAGAATATGTGACCAAGTATGTGGCCAGCAAAGTTCAACATAGTTTCCATCTGATCGTTTACAGAAAAAGTTTGCTATAAGCCAGGTGTGGTGTGTGCACATGTAGTCCAAACAACTTGGGAGGTTGAGTTGGCTGCTTGAGCCCAGGAGTTTAAGGCCGTAGTGAGCTATGACTGTGCCACTGCACTCCAGCCTGGGTGAAGAGGGAAAACTTGTTTCTAAAAAAATAGAAAATAAACAAAAATAAAATCTTTGCCATAGAGAAAAAGTAAATCCATGACAAAAAAGGATTTTATACATACCTTATAAACCCCCTCCCTTGTGGAGTTTTAGGCACAACTGATCGATATTGTCATTAAAATAGAGATCATAAGTCTGAAAAAGCAGACTCTGTGGCAGTAAGATACCAAATTCCAACTTGACTCTGATATAGTATCACATGACAGACAGCAGGCTCTAAAAGAAATAAAAAATACTTTATCTTAAAAGATATTTTAAAGTGACCCTGCAAAACTGCCTCTTGGGGAAAAGTGCATCTGTATAAAATCCCCTTCCTGAGGACTCCAGAGGAGACAGACAACTTTTAACACATTTGCCACCTATTCTTTCTGAAGCCTGCTACTTAGAACCTTCATCCACATATCAAGGACTCTAATCAGCCTGAATGTGAATGGACTAAATGCACCATTGAAAAGACACAGAATGGCAGATCGGATAAGAAACCATGACCTAATTATTTGCTGCATCCAGGAGACTCATCTCACTTCAAGGGACGTACACAGACTCAAAGTTAAAGGTTGGAAAATGAGTTTCCAGGCAAATGGATCGCAAAAGAAGGCAGGACTTGTAATATTAATATCAGACAAAACAACCTTTAAGCTATCAAAAATTTTAAAAGATGCAAAAGGATACTATATAATGATAAAAGGTTCAATCCATCAACAAGAAGTATCCATCCTAAACATATACACACCCAACATAGGAGCACGAGTATCTATAAAACAACTACTAAGTAAACTAAAAAAAGATATTGACTCTAATACTATTATAGCAGAGTACTTGAATACCCCACTGACCGCCCTAGGTAGATAGATCATCGAGGCGAAAAATCAACAAGGAGATCCAGAACCTAAACTTGACACTCAAACAAATGGACTTAATAGATATCTACAGATTATTCCACCCAACAACCACAGAATATACATTCTACTCATCACCACATGGAACATACTCCAAGACTGATCACATCCTTGGCCATAAGTCAAGCATAAACAAATTCGATAAGGTTGAAATCTTGCCATGCACATTCTCAGAACACAGTGGAATAAAAATAAATATCAACACTAACAAAATTTTCCCCAAACCCACAAAGACATGGATACTAAATAGCATGATGCTGAACACTACTGGGTCAACCCTGAAATCAAAGCAGAAATTGAAAGATTCCTGGAAACAAATGAAAACGAAGAAACATCTTACCAAAACCTCTGGGATGCCCTGAAAACAGTTCTCAGAGGGGAATTTATATAATCTATGTGCACACATCAAGAAAACAGAACGATAAGAAGCTGAGAGCCTAACAAATCACCTAAGGAAGCTGGAAAGAGAAAACCACCAAAACCCCCACTTTAGCAGAAAAATCCAAATCACCAAAATACGGAACAGAGAAGACAAAAATATCATAGAAAACACCAACAAAACAAAAAGCTGGGTCTTCGAAAGAATTAACAAGATTGGTTGACCCCTACATAGAATGACCAAGAGAAAGAGAGAAAAAGCCCAAATAAACACAATCAGAAATACAAAAGATCAAATCACAACTGACCCCGAAGAAATACAAAAGATTATCAGAGATTCCTATGTACACTTGTATGGAAATAAACTCCATAACCTAAATGAAATGGAGGACTTTCTGACATCACACTACCTCCCCAGGTTGAAACAAGAAGATATTGAGACACTACATAGACCAATAAAAACCCAGGAAATTGACTCTGTCATACAAAAACTACCTACCTAAAAAAAGCCCTGGACTGGATGGCTTTCCAGCAGAATTCTACAAAATGTACAAGGAGGAGCTGATACCAATCCTACTGAAAGTATTTCAGGCAATTGAGAAAGATGGAATTCTCCCCAAATCATTTTACGAAGCTAACATCACACTGATACCCAAACTGGGTAAAGATCCAACAAAAAAAGAGAACAACAGACCAATATTCCTTGTGAACATAGGTGCTAAAATCCTCAACAAGATTCTAGCATATTGGATCCAAAAACACGTCTCAAAAATCATCCACCATGACCAAGTAGGCTTTTTCCCCAAGATGCAGGGCTGGTTCAACATTTGTAAGACGAAAAATGTCATTAAATACATCAACAGATGTGAAAACAAGAACCACACGATTATCTCAGTAGATGTAGAAAAAGCTTTTGATAAAATCCAGCATCCCTTCCTGATAAAAACCCTAAAACACCTAGGTATAGAAGGAACATACCTCAAAATATTAAATGCCATCTAACATAAACCCACAGCTAACATATTGCTAAACGAACAGAAGCTGGAAGCATTTCCCCTGAAAACTGGAACAAGACAAGGCTGCCCACCCTCACCCCTCTTGTTCAACATTGTATTGGAAGTCCTAGTTCGGGCAATTAGACATGAGAAGAAAATCAGGGGTATCCAAATAGGAAAAGAGGAAATCAAGCTATCCCTCTTTGGGGATGATATGATCCTATATCCTTGAAAATCCAAGAGAATCTGTCAAAAACCTGCTTGCACTGATAAAGGACTTTGGCAAAGTCTCAGGGTACAAAATAAATGTGCAAAAGATAGTTGAATTCCTATACACGAACAACAAGCAGGCAGAGACCCAAATAAAAAGCACAATCCCATTCACAATAGCCACACAAAAAATGAAATACCTTGGCATCTTCCTAACCAGAGAAGTGAAAGACCTTTACACTGAGAACTCCAAAACACTGCTCAAAGAAATCTAAGAAGACACAAACAAATGGAAAAATATTCAATGGTCATGGATAGGAGAATCAACATTGTTAAAATGTCAATCCTACCAAAGGCAATCTACAGATTCAACGCAATACCCATTAAGTTACCAACATCATTCTTCTCAGACCTGCAAATGACAATACAGAAATTCATATGAAAACATAAATGACCACGAATAGCCAAAACAATCCTTAGCAAAAGAAACAAAGCAGGAGGTATCACACTTCCAGACTTCAAACTGTACTATAAGGCTACAGTAATCAAAATAGCCTGGTACTGGTACAAGAACAGACACATAGACATTGGAACAGGATAGAGATTCCAGAAGCAAAGCCTCAATTTCTCAACCACTGAAGACAAAGCCTCCAAAAACAACCACTGAAGAGAGGAGAACCTGTTCAGTAAATAGTACTGGGAAAACTGGCTAACCACATGCAGAAGATTGAAACAGGATCCCTATCTATCACCAGACACAAGAATTAACTCTAAATAGATCAAAGACCTAAATGTAAAACCTCAAACTATAAGAATCTTAGAAAATGCAGGAGACACCCTTATGGAAATTGGAAATAGCAACCAATTCTCATTCAGAACCTTAAAGGCCAATACCCTAAGAAATAAGATAGACACGTGGGACCTCATCAAACTAACGAGCTTCTACAAAGCAAAAGAAACCATCAAGAGAGCAGGGAGACAGCCCACAGAATGGGAAAAAATATTTGCCAACTGTATATCTGGCAAAGGCCTAACACCTAGGATCTACAAGGAACTCAAACACTGAAAGGAAAAAAAAACCAAACAGCCCCTTTAAAAAGTGGGCAAAAGTCATGAATAGACACTTCTCGGAAGAAGATATACGAGTAGCCAACAGACACATTAGAAAGTGCTCAGCCTCACTCATCATCAGAGAAATGCAAATCAAAACCACATTAAGATACCATCAATCCCCAGTAAGAATGACCATCATTAATAAAACAAGCAACAACAGATGCTGGAGAGGATGTGGAGAAAAAAGAACGCTTCTACACTGCTGGTGGGAATGCAATCTAGTGTGCAACCTCTTTGGAAGACAGTGTGGCAATTTCTGAAAGAACTAGAAATTGACCTTCCATATATGACCTGGCAATTCTCCTACTGGGAATATACCAAAAGGAACTCAAATCATTCTACAAAAAAGATACCTGCACACATATGTTTGTTGCAGCTCTATTCACAATAGCAAAAACATAGGACCAACCATGCTGCCCATCGAAGCTGGACTGGATAAAGAAAATGTGGTACATATACGTAATGGAATATTATGCAGTCATAAAGAAGAACAAATATATGAATTTAGCAGCAACTTGGATGGATTTTGTTCGATCAAACTTAGTGATCTATCACAGAAACAGAGTGCCATATGTTCTCACTCAAAAGCGGAACTTGAACAATTATAATACTATAAGGAAGTATTTGGCAGTAATGGGAAACTGTCAGGGGAGAGGAGTGGGATTGGCAGTTGAGGGAAACTGTTAGGCGAGGGAGGGGCATACCTCATCAACAAGGTTATTTGCATAATCAATGTTTGTATACCTTACCCTGAATTGTACCCCACATCTTTATAATAAAAAATAAAAATAAAAAAGAACCCTGGTTTCCTTAACACTTCCCACTCTATGTTAACTCAGCATTTCTTTTACTGATTTCAAATTCTTTAGATGGAGCTTAACTCTTTCTACCAACTGCCAATCAGAAAATCTTTGAATCCACCTATGCCCTGCAAACTCATGCTTGGAAATGTCCTGCCTTTCCAGACCCAACCAATGTAAACCTCACATGTATTTATGTTTTGCCTATAACTTCTGTTTCCTTAAAAATGTATAAAGCCAAGCTGTAATTCAACCATTCTGGGCACACATCCTCGGTACCTCTTGGGACTGTGCCACAGGCCTAGATCACTTATATTTGTCTCAGAATAAACTTCTTTAAATATTTTACAGTTTGATATTTTCATCACAATGTTATAGGGAAAAAGTTAGGACTTATTTATTCAGCATATATATATATATATATATATGCATCTTTACAAAATTAATCTGTGCGTATACATACCACATTAGGTTGAATAGGTATATAAAATGTATGCAGGTATATAAAATGACCTTCTCAAAGGTTCAGTCTAATGTCAATGAATTAACTTTAATCTTCAAAATATTTATATTCATTTTTTTTGAGGAAACCAAGGAAGATCAAATTTGAAGGCCTTTAAAAGTCAACCATGTTCCATGGAACAGAGTTCACATTTGGCACACTTGGTCACACCAAACTCCTTTTGTACATTTTGCCACATTCTACTCCTTTCCTTTGGTAGCAGTACCTTGAAATATCCTTGGGAAATCACTGATCTTCTATATCCTTTGGTTGGAGTTGATCCTACCCAGTCCACAGAAACAAGGATATCCTATTGGTCTAAGTCAATGAGAACATCGCATGTCCCTGGCCACAGTGACTGAATTAGAAATGAACTCATGGTCCAGTTCCAAGGACTGATGATCAGATCCAGTTCTTTATGTTAACTCTTTTAGAAAGAGAAGTACTCACTCTTCTCTGCTAGGTTTGAATGTGAAAGCAAAAGCCCTAGAGATAAAGGATAGTCTTTTTTTTTTTTTTTTTTGAGTTGTAGTCTCACACAGTTGCCCAGGCTGGAGTGCAGTGGCACAATCATGGCCACCCCAGTGTTGAGCTGTCTGGCGATCCTTCCACCTCAGCCTTCCAAGTAGCCAGAACTACAGGCACGTGCAGTCTCTCTTTTTGTATCGTAGAGATGAGTTCTCGCCAAGTTGCTCAGGCTGGTCTTGAGTCCTCGAGCTCAGACAATCCACTCCACTCAGCCTCCCAAAGTGCTGGGATTACAGGCTGAACCACTGAGCCCAGCCAGGACCATCATCTTTATACAATCAGAACATGAGACTGAAAGTTAACATGAAAGACAGAAGGACTGAGAAACTGACAGAGTCTGATGACATTGTTTGGAACCCTTAGATAAACTCTTAGATCTGAAGCATATTGATTAAGTAAACCAATACATTCATTTTTTATTAAGTTAGTTTGAGCTTGGTTTTCTGCCATTTATAACCACAAAAGTCAAACAGCAATTGTTAAACTACAACCCATGGACAAAATCTGGCTCAGAATTGTTTTAAATTCATTTCCAAATGATAGAAATAAACAAGAAAAACAAAAGATGAATATTATCTTATGAAACATGAAAACTATGTAAAATATAAGTGTCAGTGTTCATAAATAAAGTTTTATAAAAACACAGCTACTGACCAGGCACGGTGGCTCATGCCTGTAATACCAGCACCCTGGAAGACCAAGACAGGATCATTTCTTGAGCCCAGGAGTTTGAGATCAATCTGGGCAACATGGCAAGACCTTGTCCTTACAAAAAATCCAAAAGTTCATTGAGTGTGGTGGTGCATGCCTATAGTCCCAGCTACCCAGGAGGCTGAGACTGAAGAAATGCTTGAGCCTAGGAGGTAGAGTCTATGGTGAGCAGTGATTGTGCCACTGCATTCCAGTGTGGGCAACAGAGTGAGAACCCAACTCAAAAACAAACAAAAGACAGCTACTCATTCACTTATGTTCCATTTGTGTCTGCTTTAGTGCTACAATGGCAGTGTTGAGTAGCTGAGACAAAGACCGTATGGCCTACAAAGCCTAAAAATATTTACAGTTTGGCTTTTTACAGAAAAAGCTTTCTGACCTCTGAATTAACTGAAAACAGTTGACTCCCAAGAGTTCTTTTTGTTTAAGCTTCCTATTGGTCTCCTAGGGAGATGATAATGGGGCTTATTGAAATTTATGGTTCTATCTAAGATGAAAAGTTGAAGTACAAACAGGGATAGAGAGGTAGGGGCCACTTTTAACCACCCAGGGAACAATTCAGTCAGTAAGTAATTTATTCACTATCAAGTAGGAGAAACTGCCAGTAAGAAGAAAGAATTTTGAGTGAGTTGTTCAATGTCAACACGTGAAATGTTTTCTGACTGAATCCCTAGAGAACCTGTTTTACATTATCAGCTGCAAAGATAAGGAATGAAAAGGGGAAACTAACATTTATTAATGCCCTACAATATGTTAGAAATTATGCTAGATTTTATCCTTATATTATGTTTGTTTCACCCATAAAATAATTATATAAGCTAAGTCATATTATTATCCTCACTTTCATGATGAGAAAACAGATTTTGCTTTTCTTTACTTACTAGTGAGTATGAGAACTGAGACTTGAACACAAACCTATTGGGTTCCCAAATGCATGCTATTTGTGCTACATCACAGGGTGGAAGAATTTAAAAGAGCAAGAGAAACAAGATAATTATAAAAGTATGAAGATATAAGAAACTGAGAAAGTTAGAATGTTCTCTTTGGGAGCTTCATTAAATAAGAATTATAAACTGGTAGAAGAGAGCCCTTTTCCAATAAGAGGTAGCACTTTGAGAGTGAACGGGGGCAATGTAAATAATTATACTGGGCCAACAGAATTAATCTGAGATTGTCTTGGGCTAAACAGAATGTATGGTGGCCTTAATTAGTAATAAAAGGGCCATCTGATGATGGGAGGAGTCATGACAATGGAGCACTGACAATGACCAGAGGTCATTAGAGCAGAGGCTGTATTGGGATGGAGGAGATAAATGTGTGCTAGCAGCTGCTCAGGACAAGAATAGTGTCAATCCTGAAAAAAAAAATTCACCAAGTCACCTAGCCAGGGTGGTAAGGGAAGGACTTGAGGGGGTAGAGTTCTGGCCATTTTAATTGAAATCAGAGTCAGAAATTATTGTCACTGAAACTCAACCACCCATTAGTGTGGGAAGCTGGGGGAACACCACAAATACACCTTTTCCTCTATTTTTAAGAACAGTGGTCAAAGAGACCCGTATAGGTTTGCAGAGCCTAACTAGCTTGCAGGTGACTATTGTATGGATCCCTCTGAGACATACCTGGTAAAGCTTCTCTGAAGGGATAGCTGAACAATTATAGCTATTCTCGTCATGCTATTCTTCTCATCTCAGATCTATATTCCAGTCTGTCTCAGTCTTGTGTCTGTGAGGAATTATACCATCACTATCACCTCACATGGTTTTCCAAGGCAAACAGAAACAGAGTTTCTATTTAGCTTTTCCTCTTTTACTTCTTTCCTTTTTTGGTAGCATCCATTTTCTGTCCCTCATCTTTAGCCTTTGCCCCCATTCCTGTTCTGCTGTCTAATCTCTAATATCTCTGCTTTATGAATGAGTGCCATTTCAAAGATGTGGAAATGAGCTTTTCCGCTCTTCTGATACTGTATTTATAATCAGATAAGGTAGCAGACAGGAATAAAGGCATTCACTTTACCTGTGCTTCCCTGCCTGCCCCCCCATACACAAGTTTTTTTTTTAATCTGTAAACATTTCTTGTGCTATCAAAACTCATAATAAATTGTAGAACTTGACAGCTACACATTTATTGGGAAACAACACTTTGAAGGAATGTGTCCCTAGAGGATCAGTCTTGACAGTGTTTTTAACCAACGTGCATTGAAACACTGGTGTAGACATCAGTCGATGAGAGCGAAGCTTTGTCTATGGATTGTGCTGATTCTGCACACTCGTTCACCATCCATGACCAACTATCATTTGGTTATTCATTCTAAGTCCCATCAGCTTGCACATTGCATCCCTGATGGATGCAAGACAGCATCTTATATATTGTCAACATCTTGTATAATGGTCAGATTTTATATGCTTTTAGCTTTAGATCCCACAACCTGAGTTTTAAACGTGACAATGCTATTATGTTATAGTTTATCTTGAAAACCACATACCTCTGGACAGACAAGACAGCAATCTGGTACCAAGGGTATTTGAGGGTTTCTTCCAGGTACATTATCAGGAGGTACTGCAGGGAAAAAGTGAAGAACCAAAGCTGATATGGGGTAGAAGTCAGGCCTCTAGGCAAACAAAATTGCTTGTTCTTCACCACTGAACAGCATTTTTAAAGAACGCACTAAAAAACAACCTGAGCAGACACACGGGAGAATTCATATGCAACATAAAGGATAGCTAGAAGAAAATCATGATTCTGCAACTAACATACTACTTAAGTTGAAAGGAAGTAAAATGCTGCTAAACTTCATAAAACTCATGTCACTTTGGCTTTCTTTCTCAGAGGAATCACAGAGAGTACTCTTTCGGAAGCCCTTCTCCCTTTGCTTTACCATGCCTTAATAATGTGCAGAAAGGGAATTGTGTCCATTAATGATGTTTCTACTTCCAATCAAATGTGGTTACTAGATTAATGCTTCCTCCTAGTTTTCTCCAATTAAGTGGCATCTATGCCACTTAGCAATTAGCTCTAAGAGTCTCAAAATGATTTGTAGGTTTGCCTGGCCTGAAGGGTGGAAAAAGTATGGTTTGTAGTCAGAGTGCCTTATGTTATGACTCAGTATTTTTGTTTACATGCCAAGTTAAACAAAATAGTTTTGTATTATTAATTTGAAGAAAATGGCTTTGTGATATAGTATACTCAATGGCTGAAACAATTAAATTACATTGGCACCTACCATAAGCTATGTATATTAAAGTCTAGTTATTGAAAAAAATAAAGACAAAAAGCTTGAATTTAAATGATTTAAAAGGTCCAAGAAAGAATCATATTTGGCTGTCCCTGATTTAATAGTTCAATAGGTGATGGCATTTTTGTACCCATTAAATATCTTATCAGATTTATTCATGTTAGATGATAGTTTCCCAAATATATTGAACCGTCACTACTATTTTTAGTGGATGCATACATAATTTAAGGAATCTTGTTAAAAGAGAGTCAATTAATTCTTTGATAGCCAGGAAATTATGTTGTGGTAAAATTAACAATCTTAATGTAAGTGGAGAATCTAATTTTAACTGCAAAACTTCACTACCACTCCTCTTTTCCTTTGGTTGCTACTTTCTGTGAGTTGTCTGATATTTCAAAAGCATATATTTAAATATACTAGGGACCTTCTTAAGTGTTGTTCTCAGTTAACTGCAGTGATTTGAATAAACAACCACAAATACAGAAACAAAAGATTCAAACCAAAATCATTTTCTCATTTCTTAAACCATTGTTTGATAATAATACTTTCAAAACTTTTAAAACTGTCAGAAATAGTTATGTTTTACTATACATGTTTGAAATTGCAGTTTAAAATGTGGAATTGCTTTAGTCTTTTTGATTTTGCCTAGTATAAAGAAATAAATATATTATTTGAATGCAGGAGATATTTACAAAGTTATGGATAAATAAACTTCTAAATCTATAGTGGGCATCTTTCCTTTCTATAGTTAAACTTTTATTATGCCAAGACTTTACATGAAAACCGAAAAGCTCTGCCAAGTTCAAAATTTCTTTTTTATTCTACCTGTCAGTTTTAAGACACATAATTAGAAGTCAGATTTTCTATGGTCAAAACATATAACTAATTTACATATAAGGTAGCAGTTTTCTGAGTACATGATAATATCTAGATATTTTTCTAGCATTTTCGGTTTTCATTGGGGTGTTTGGTATCACATAGGTCTAGTATGATTCTGTAAAGATTTTTGTAGATATTTACTTAAGTTCTATGATTCAAAAAATATAGAAACTTAACTTAAAATATCACTGAACCAATTTACTTGCAAACAAACCATCAAACGTTATGGTGACAAATTATTTGACACTGTGCTTCTATTTCTCAATAGTCTAAAAAGTATATTCTAATCTATCTACCTTCCATTTAACACATGAGAAGGATAAGGCCTAAAGAGATACAATTGTTGGATTCAGGCCTAAAGAGATACAATTGTTGGATTCAGGCCTAAAGAGATATAATTGTTGGATTCACTGTCATTCAAATGAGTATTCCATATTAAAAAACAGGAACAGAACTATAATTCTTCCATTTAGTCAACAGTCTTCAATTGGCACTTACTACAGGTGAAGCACTGTGATACTTTTGAATGGTGCAAGGAAGCAGAACATACTCTTAGTTCATAAAGTTGTTTGATAATGATTATTTCAAAGTTTCTTAGGCTGTCACAAACAGATATGTTTTTTCATACATGTGTAAAATTACTGTTTCTAGAGGCAGAGAGTTAATTTGGGTTCATTTCACTTATAAATAATAATATAGTAACATTTTAAGAAAGAAGGTTATTAAATGCAAACAGAAGATACAGACACTGAGTAGGTAAGAATTTTGTCTTTAAGAGCTTTCTTGTGTGTGGGGGCTGCATAACATCAATAAGAGTACCTGATCTCAAATCAGAAACAGTGGAGACCAAAGGAAGGCCCAAACATTACCTGTATGATGATCACTTATCTACCTAATCCTGAATTGTACCCCACATCTTTAAAATAATAAATAGAAAAAAAGAGCTTTCTGTAACTCTGCTCTGTTCCACAGGCCCGTTATGAATCTCCATCTCAAGAAAACTTAACTGGAATACCTCCCCATCTCCTCCATATGACAAGGGCATTCAACATTTCTTCCTCCTTTCCCTCCCTCCCTCTTTCCTTTCCTCCCTCCCTTTCTCTTCCTCTCTCAGAAACACACACAACTTGCATTTTCCCTTTGCAGAGCACTTCCTTACTTTTGGGGTATCTCATTTGACTATCATACCTTCTTCTTAATTCTTAATATCTTCTTTAACTTTTGCCAACATTATCTGTACAGAGACCTCAACCTCTCATTTCCCACTCAAACTTGAATGCATAATATGATCTTTGAGATCTACATCAATTCATTGCATCTTATTTCCAATTCTGGCCAAATAGTTTCTTACTCATCAGTTGTTTGTTTAGAATTTATGTCCTGCAGTGAACCTGCTTATTTTCAGATTTTAATTATATTAGAAAATTTTATTGCTGATTCCTATATTGTAAGAGAGTTCAGAATCCAGGTAACAGAGTAGACTGGATTCATCTATTGTTTCTTTGATCATTGACAATAAAGCCCTCTGGTAAATTGCAATATTGTTGAAAATATTTTGATTACACTTTTTGGAATTCTCTATGAGAGATTTCCTTGCTCCATTGACTCCAGAATTGCCAATATGATTTGCTTTGTCCAATTAAGTGTAAGTTTCTTCCAAGTAGATGCTTTATGAGCTATTACATGTTTACCTTTCCCTACCATGAAATCAGAAATGTCTTTGAAAGTGACTGTTCTATTCATTTGGGTCCCGGGGTAAATGTGCCATGGAGCATAGCTGTACCCCATTTTCCATAGAGCTGCAGTTTGAGTAAAAAAGATATCTTTGTTGTTTCAAGCTAGAAAGCTTTTTGGCTGTTTGTTACTGCAGCACAACTTAACCTAAGCTGACTGATATACTTGGCAGCTGTGCTTATTATCTGTTAAAGGACATAACATGGAGTCAATATAGCCAATGAGCAGCCATTTTAACATTGCTTAACTTTGTTATATTTTTCTAGCAGTTCACTTTAATTTACCCTCTAATTCACTAGCCAAGGACAAAACTGGTTTCTCAGAGGTAGCTATTGATAACTGCTTTACAACCCCCTCCCCAGCTTGTTTTGTAAACAAATTAACCTAATCAGCCCTTCATGAGACAGAGCCCATCATCATGGCAGCAATCATGTGACTAACCCACCCATCTGTCTGTTATTCTTCATCTGATGTTAGTACCTGCACTTACCTGTCCCCTCTGTGATGATGTGAAGCAGACTATCACCCAATCACCTTGATGACCTTTCCCCATCAAAGGGAAAGTTTAAAAGAATTTGACTCCAAGTGGCCAGTAGTCATTGTTTTACTAGACTCTGGTACGGCCATGTGCTCTTTGAGCTATGGCTGCTGCCATGTTTCCTAAGCTTTGACAGCTTCTCTGACCTTGGAGAGGTGAATCTCCTCTCTCTCTCTAATTTATTTTCTAGCCATTGCTTCATTAAACGCTGATGTGTCCATGTGGCTCTTTGAGATATGGCCACCATGTTTCTTGGCTTTGGCCTCCTCCCCTACCTTGGGGAGGAGAATTTTTCTCTCTCTACTCTCTCTTTCTCTTTCTTTCCATTTGCCATTGCCTTGCTAAGCTATGGTCTGGCCATGTGTTCTTTGAGCTATGGCCAGGCCATGTTTTCCTAAGCTTTTACCTCCCTCTCCTACCCTGGGGAGGTGAATCTCCTCTCTCTTCTCGCTTTCTAATTTACCTTATAAATAAACTATATTTTCAATATAACTGCTGTGCAATTCTTTGCATCTTTCACACAGCACTGGATTGCACAACCCCACTCTGGTTGGTCTAACAACATTTTGGAGACACTGCTGCGATATATCTAACAATCTGTAATTTGCCAATGGTACTTAATGTGGCATCATGAACTTAAAAGTGAACATGTATGCTTTAATACCTGCTCTTCCTCCTGTTGTCTAACTTTGTGTCTTTTTAGTCATCCAGGTCTGAAATCTTGATGCAATTTATTTTCTTTTCCCCCTGTATCCATCCACCATTTATTTGTTTTTTGTTTGTTTGTTTGTTTGTTTTTTGAGTTGGAGTCTCACTCTGTCACCCAGACTGGAGTGCAATGGCCACTCCCGGCCACTGCAGCCTCGACCTGCTAGGCTCCAGCGATCCTTCCACCTCAGCCTTCCAAGTAGCCGGAATTACAGGCATGCGCTACCACGCCCGGCTGATTTTTTGATTTATTGTAGAGATGAGGTCTCGCTGCCCAGGCGGGTCTCAAACCCGCGGGCCCAGGCAATTCACTCACCTCAGCCTCCCAAAGGCACGGGATTACAGACTGAGCCACCGAGCCCGGCGTTTTACTAATTAATAATAACCCCTTACTGGTAAAATTTTTAGATGGCAAATATTCCAATTTTTATTTATTTATTTCAATTTCTGCTGTCTGTAAACAATGTTCTAATTTTACATGGTACTCAAATCTCTTACTCCTATTCCTTTCCAAGAAGCAATGGTTTCTGATGTGAATTAAAGATTCACAATTAGAAAAGCAAGAGTTCACATCAAGTAAGTATGGCAAGGGCTAAGTACCATTCTAAGCACTTTACTGACATTGCAATATTTAATGGTAGTGTCGTGGAATCTTTCAGAGAGAGAGAGATGGACACCAAGACTTCTTTGCCAGGAAGCAGAGTTAATTCGTGCCCGCACCAGCTCAGCGTATTCGCATCCAAAGGCTAAACTCCGAACCCATCAGGGCATTGCCTTATATACATTTTTACATTGTAAACCCCTTTGTCTCCCTTACAAGGCAACATTTTTTGATATTATACATTCGATTGGATACCTCATAGCTCGGGGCTACAGTTAGCCCTACTTGTCGTACATTGATTGGTTTTTCATAATTTCTCATTTACATGTCCTATTTGCTGATTGTTTTACAGGATTACTATTCTGATTGGTTCTCACAAAAAGTTTAAACATAGAGTCAGTCAAAGTAAAAGGCCCGTGAAAGAGAAAACACCAAGAAGCAGGAAGTAACTTATTTACCCTTTCCTTATGTCTGCATTTTCAGAAGGGCCCCTGCCTCAGTAGCAATGATGCTAAGCTTAGTGTGCTATTATAATTCATATTTTACAATGGAGAAACTAAGGCAGAGAGAGTTTAAATATTTTGTCCAAAGTCACACATGCTGGTAACTGTCAGAGACAGGATTTGACTCCAGTCAGTATGGCATCAATGTCCCATACTTTTCACCATTGCTCCAAACTATCTTTCGTGGGATTAGTAGGGGATGGTGTTTTAGGAATGAAGAGGTTAAAAGCTCTGTCTTCTCTGGAATCTGATCTCTTCTCTCTCTCTCTCTCTACTTCCTCCCCTTTGTCTTTTGGTCCTCTCCTCCTTTCTCAAGAGCAGGCACTACTTATATTCCCACAACTCCTATCCTTTGTTCTTTCATCAAGTCATGTATTTATTTAATAGCAACAGACAAAAAAGAGCTAGTGCTTATATTCATGAAGTCAATATGGAATATAATAAGTACATATAGTCTTCAAATATTTATTGAAAGAGTTAGTCATAATTAATGTATTTACTGGTTGTCTTAGTCTATTTCAACTGTTATAACAAAATACTTTAGACTGAGTAATTTGTAAGCTACAGACTTTTATTACTCACAGTTTTGCACACTGGCATGTCCAAGACCAAGAAGCCAACAGATTTGGTTTTTGGTGAGGTCCTGTTCTGCATAAATAGTACCTTCTGTGTCCTCACATGGTAGAAGGGGTGGAAGAGAAATATGGGCTCCCACAAACCTCTTTTATAAGGGCGCTAATTCTATTTATGAGGGCAGAGTTCACTTGACCTGACCACCTCCTAAAGATTCCACCTCTAAATATGACTACATTGGGGATTAAGTTCCAACATATGAATTTTGGAGGGACACCAACTTTCAGATCATAGTACTCGTTTCTACAGAAATGAATAGGCCTTTAAGTGAAAAGAAATATTAAGTTTACATTTAAAAGTACTTTAAGGTGATTACAGAGACCTATAGGATTAATTTAATATTTATAATTCACAAGGAAGCTTAAGACACTATAAGTTCAATAAAAGTTGATAATAATAGACACTTTAAAGCATTGTAAAAGTTATTTTATTTTTTAACCTATGACTTAAAAATTCATGAATGAGGGAATAGTTATGCATTCCAGACAGAATTTACATAGTTTAGAATCAGGATCTATAGATTAAATCAGACATACTCAGCTTTTAAAAAAATGCTACTGATTTAATTTTACTGTTACAGTGAAATGGTCTATGGGCCCAGAGAGTTTACTCTTATCATTAAAACATTAATTCTAATGGCCCAAAAAACAAATCGAGTTCTCTGAAAGAAATTAATGTAGAAATAGATTGATATGTGTAAATTAGAAAAACAACAACGCATACGCAGCCAACTCAAGAGAATAGTATTTTTAGGACAACTCCTGCCTTTGAACCCAAACAATCTTGACCACTTTGAGAATTACTGTGGAATAATCTGTACCACTCCATCAAAATCAACTATGAAAAACACTGTGAAGTCTTATGTGCAGTTTGCTCATTTTAGGATCACTAGACAAAAAGATCTCCTGTCTCCTTAAATCCAGGGACCCTGGCAAACCTAGTCCTAGAATTGTATAACTCTCATTTAGCCAGATAGGCAGGCAGGACTATCACCAAAGTGGTACTGTCATTGGCCTTCAGTGCATCCCATCTCTGATCCCTCCTCTGTGTGCCTAGCATCCTGTGCATGCCTCTATAAGTATACTTACAATATTGTATTCTAACTATCTGATTGTCGATCTCAGCCACTAAATGGGATGTGTCTAGAGGGCAAGAACTGAGTCTTTCTGTCTCCAGTAACTAGCTTAGTGTCTGGTTGAATCCTTAAGTAAATATTTGATGACTGATAGACTGACTGACTGAACAAATGAACAAATTGCATATGTTAGGCAGAGCTGTCTTAAGAATAGAGATGATGCCAGAGAATCAAAAAGAGACAATGTTTAAACTTTACCTTCTCCATTGATTGACTGGTCGCTATAATTTCTTCATGAGAAATTCAGTTGCCATGGTCTTGCTAAGCTTTGGTCT
This sequence comes from Carlito syrichta, assembly GCF_000164805.1. Lineage (NCBI taxonomy): Eukaryota > Metazoa > Chordata > Mammalia > Primates > Tarsiidae > Carlito > Carlito syrichta. The sequence goes on from NW_007260100.1 coordinate 1,738,358, forward strand.
GGCCATGTGCTCTTTGAGTTAGGAAAACAGGACATGTTTTCCTAAGTTTTGGCCCCCTCTCCTGTCTTGGGGAGGTGAATTTTCTCTCCCTCCCTCCCTCCCTCTCTCTCTCTCTTGTCCTCTTATTTACTTTCTTTTTTTTTTAAGTTGGAGTCTCACTCTGTTGCTCAGATTGGAGTGCAGTGACCGCTCCCGGCCACCGCAGCTTTGACCTGCTGGGCTCCGGCGATCCTTCCGCCTCAGCCTTCCAAGTAGTTGGAACTACAAGGCACGCGCTACCACACCCGGCTGATTTTTTGATTTATTGTAGTGATGAGGGCTCGCCAAGTTGCCCAGGCGGGTCTCAAACCTGCGTACTCAGGCAATCCACTCACCTCAGCCTCCCAAAATGCAGGATTACAGCCTGAGCCACCGAGCCCGGCTTCTTTCCCTTTTCCAAAAATAATCCAAGTATTCCTAGTGTGGCTAACATATAAAAATCTAAGCAGTCATGTCTGATTAAGTACAGTGATTTTCAAATATCAGGGTGCTTCAAAATCACCTGGAAGCCTGGTTAAAACACAGATTGTTCATCTCCATCCTCAGAGTTTCTAATGTAGTCCATCTGGGATAGAACCTGAGAATGCGCATTTCTAACAAGTGCCTGGGCGGTGTTGATGTTGCTGACTCAGGGAGCACATTTTGAGACCATTGGCTTACCACAAAGGGACTATCAGATCATTACCTGAGAGCAGATTTTGAAGACTATAGAGGGAGCAGGAGAGTATGAGAGGAGGAAAGAAAAAATAAAAAGAGAGAATAAGAATAGCTTCAAGATAAGCTACACTTTACAAATTTCCTGAAGGCCTGAACTAGTGAGCAGAAATCTTTGAAGTGTAATGTGTAGTTGTGGAATTGGCACAGTGCACTCACCTTGGGGATAGAAAATACGACTTTCTAAATACAATATTCTTTACTCCTTAAAAAGGGAATTTCAATAAATGAGATAAATGCTTATTTAACAGTTTATAAATATAGCATACTTTTTCCAAGTCATTTGGCCTTTAAAATGTGTGATTGCATTTTTTGTCCAACAATAAGAGACTATTTTGTGCTATTTTCCCCATGAGTACTGCTGTTATTACTTATATTCTATTAAATAGCCACCATAGTGACTTTATTCTTACAAAAGAGGTTTTTCTTCTTTACATTTTTGTGCTAAATAGGATTTTCCTATTGCCCGTCAAATTGAAATCATATTAAACAGTGCAGAACAACTTGAAGTAAACTGGGGTATAGGGATCAGTGCTCACTTTTCTGTATTTAGAAAAACAGAACCCACAAACCAGACATTTCCTCCTTTTAACTTGAGCTTAATGTATCTATTAGGAGTGCAGTTGCAAATGCATCTAATCAATTAAACAGGTCACACACTGATGAGCCTTAAGATTTATTGGTTAGAAGTGAAATGTAGGAACATATGTCAAAGAAAGTAGAATCCATAGTTTAAAGGAAGATAAATCAGACTTTGAAAGTAATAATCTTCAGAAAAGTCATTTTAAAGAGGCACTGTACATGTTGGATTCAATAACTTGAAGAGAACAAGAATTATAATAGTGCTAAAGGGTGAAGTTGAGAATTTAAAGAGCAAGAAAAATTTAATAAAAAAGAGTCATGCTTTATTACATGTATTAGGAAACTGTAAGGATAGAATTCATAGTCTTCATTTCTGTTACTTAGAAAAATAAAAAAAAAACTACTTCATGATAAGACATGATAATGATTCCAGCAGTCTCAAAATAATTATTTCTGGTTCACAACTAGAACACAAAATGTCTTCAGACATATTGAAGCTGAAGTTGTTTTTTTTTTTTCTCCTCTGTATTCTCTCCACCAAATGTGTGAATGCATACATAACGGAAGAAGAAAATAAGAGAATCACCACTAGAACAAGATGAAAAGAGAATCAGTTAGGGTTCTATTATGGGTTGAATTGCATCCCCCCAAAAGTCATGTTGAAATTCTAACCTCTCATACCTCAGACTGTTACTTTATTTGGAAATATGTTTGTTGCAGAGGTAATTAGTTATGATGTGGTCATACTGGAGTAGGTGGCCCTTATAGCCAATATGACTGGTGTTTTTACAAGGAGGGAAAAAGAGACACAGATGCGTAGGGCTAGTGCTATGTAACAACAAAGGCAGAAATTCGAGGAATGCATGTATACACCAAAGAACGTCAAAGATTGCCAGTCATCGTTAGGAGAGAGGTTATGGAACAGATTTTCCCTCAGAAGAAACCATTCCTGTTGACACCATGATTTTAGACTTTGAGCTTCCAGAACTGTGAGAGAATAAGTTCTTGTTGTTTTAAGCCATTCAGTTTGTGGTGCTATTTTATAGCAACCTTAGGAAATTGATGCAATTTCTTTCTCAAAACTTCGTTTCAAGATTTGTTCACATAAAGGGCTAAGCTTTTCTTATTCATTGACACATATTACACCATTCAAATTAGTCAAAACCTTCAATGAAAGTGAAAACCGTAAACAGAATATGAGTATTTATTAGAACAATTCTCAAAAATGTACACGTACTAATGAAATAAACAGTTTATGCACACTCTAATGCATACTATCCAAATAGAAATGAAATAAGAGATAAAATTGGAATAAAAATGCCTGAAAATATCCTATATTTCATTTTTAACATTACAAAAAGTCTTTTTGTTCTCACTAATATGTTATACATATTAATTATATTTTAGTGAGAGCAGTGTTACTGGATGTGGTTCATTACTTTTAAATTCTTGGTTTAACAGTTTGGAATACAGTGATTTAATGGTCTGGTTCTAAATTCAGTATATGTTGATACCTGGTTTTAATGGTTGTCATAGTCGAAAAAGGTACTTCACAAAAATATACAGATCTCAATGGAAGAAATATACTGTCGGCTGCATATATTAAACACTGGTGTTCAAATCTCGGTTTCAGCAGTCAATTTTGTCAAGGTTTTGGTTAAATTGGATTGATATATTTGTTTTTGTTTTAAATAATTTAGAAGTGAATGCAGATGTCATAATGCTTTCTCTTACATATTCAGCTTACATCTACTGTGAATAAAGACATTATCTTATATAATTACTATACTGAAGGAGTGCAGGGAAATTCACCCTAAAATGTGGCATTTTGCTTCAAGGTTTCTCCCAAGCTGCATCCTCTGACTCTTAAAATTATCTATTGCAGGAAAAAAGAGAAATACCCCTTTTACAAAATAAAACCTGTCTTTCTGGTTCATTTAACTTCCAAGAAGAACTATTTATGAGTCATTCTCCCTTTCCCCCAGCCATTCATTCTCCCAATCATTTGTTGCTCCTCAATAGAATGCCTTTTCTTTCCCCTCCTAAAACCTGTTTTACCAGAATGCAAGCCCCTATTCTTTCTGTAACCTCCAGATGGTATTTAAGTTTTTTCATTCTGAAGGCTCCCTTTTATACATGTTAAATAAAATGTGTGTGCCTTTTCTTCTAATTTGCCTCTTGTCAGTGATTTTTCAACAAATCTTTAGTGAACCAACAATGATGGCCTCCACAACACTAATATTGTACCTAAAAAAATGACAATAATTCCCTTAATACCATCTAATATCTAGTCCATGTTAAAAAAAATTTCCAATTGTCCCAAAAATGTATCTTATAGCTTTTTTAAAAAAATCAATGTGCAATCTAAATTCACATATTACATTTTTGTCTGTTTCTTTAACGTCTCTTGGGAAAGAATGCCTCTTCTCCATCCCCTTTATTTTTCATGACTTGGACTATTTTTAAGCTCTGTAGAATGTCTTGGATTCTTTTTTTTTTTTTTGAGTTGAATTCTCACTTTGTCACCCAGACTGGAGTGCAGTGGCCGCTCCTGGACACCGCAGCCTCGACCTGCTGGGCTCCAGCAATCCTTGCGCCTCAGTCTTCCGAATAGCCAGAATTACAGGCGAGCACTACCATGCCTGGCTAATTTTTTGATTTTATTGTAGAGATGAGGTCTCGCCTGCCCAGGCAGGTCTCGAACCCGCGGGCTCAGGAAATCTACTCACCTCAGCCTCCCAAAGGCACGGGATTACAGGCTGAGCCACTGAGCCTGGCTATGTATTGGATTCTAAATTTGTTTTGCTATTTCCTCCTGGTATTGTTTGACGTTTTTACAAATCTCACTTATTTTTTGTAAACTACAAGTAAGGCCTCTAGAAGCTTGATTAAATTCAGATTAAATGTTTCAGCAAGATTAGTTTTAAAATGATATTGTTTAATTCAATTTGCATCATATTGATAGGCATATTAGGTCTGACTCCACCTATTATAATGACAGTAAATTTGATGATTTGCTAAAGATGGTGACCTTCAGACTCCTCCATTACAAACACTATCATCTAGGTATAGTGTCCCAGGGTCGATATTCTTTCTGCAACAACCTTTCCCTTATTAGCTTCAGCATTCATTAATGATCCTTGCCTTGATCAATGATTACTTCAGAGATTACAAAATTATATTTTGATTACCTGGCACCCTCTAAAGAAGAGATCTTGTATCCACCTTTCTGCAGGTCTAAGGCAGAGAAAGGGTGAGATTGGAAGGCGCAGGAAACAGTCAGAAGGGCGTCTCCCGAGATGGTGCTAAACACTATATGGAACCAAACAAAGACAACAAAGGCCCTAAGCTCCTGCTTTTTCTGCGCACGTGAAACTTAAACCTATACACAAATATTATCTCCCTATAGGAATACTACCTCATAGCCCCCTCCAATAAAGACCCTAATACAGCACTGGCCACCCCCTCCCTAACTGATAAATACAGACCTCTCTCGCCATCGCCCTCTCACTCTCCCTCCCTTACCAGGCGGTTACAGACCCTCTCTCTGTAGCCGCTGCTCTAATAAATCTCTTGGCCTCAAAGGGTGTTGAGTCTCGCTGTGTGTCACCATCTTTCAGAGATGAGACTGAAAAATCTTGTGCCAGAGATCACAGGGAGGTGCTCAAAGACAGGTACATGTTGCTCCACGAGGATACGGAATCCAACTTGAAGAAACTCCTGCTCAAATTGTTTCAAACATGGCCAGCTGGAGTTCATACACATCTGGGGTGTCATTGTTTCTAAGGCTATCCAATAGTCAGAGCTAGAATAAATACTTTTTAAAATTATGAGTTCATCTTGATATTTTCATCCTTTTATATTTTTAATTGTGGCTAAGAAAACATAATAAAATGCACCATCGTAATCATTGTCAAACATACAATTCAATAGTGTTAACTATATTAACATTGTGTATAACAGATCTCTAGTACATTTTACAAAATTGAAATTATATACCCATTGAATAACTCTCCTTTTCTCCTATCTCTAGCCCCTGGAAACCATCATTCTACTTTTGATTTTAAAGATTATGACTTTCTTAGATATATCATGTAAGTGGAATTATATTATATTTATCCTTTTGTGATTGGCTTATTTCACTCAGCATAATGTCCTCAAAATTCAACACTGTTGTAACATGTGACAAGATTTCCTTCTTTTTAAAGGCCGATTAACATTCCATTGTATGTATATGCCACATTTTGTTTATTCATTCATTTGTTAATGACACTTGGGTTACTTCCACCACTTGGCTATTGTGAATAATGCTGCAATGAACACGGACATGCAATTATTTCTTTGGGATCCTGTTTTCAATTCTTTTGAATATATACCCAGAAACAGGATTGCTAGATCATATGATAATTCTATTTTTCATTTCTTTTTTGAGTTGGAGTCTCACTCTGTCACTGAGACTGGAGTACAGTGGCTGCTCCCGGCCACCGGAGCCTCCACTGGTTGGACTCCAGCGATCCTTCCGCCTCAGCCTGCCAAGTAGCTGGAACTACAGGCACCCGCTACCACACCTGGCTAATTTTTTGATTTATTGTAGAGATGAGGTCTTGCCAAGTTGCCCAGGTGGGTCTCAAACCCACGGGCTCAGGCAATCCACTCACCTCAGCCCCCCAAGGCGTGGGATTACAGGCTGAGCCACCAAGCCCGGCCGGCCTATTTTTCATTTCTTGAGGAACCTCTGAACTGTTTTCCATAGTGACTTTCAGCTCATTCTTTTTTAATTGTAGAGCTTTTTAAAAAAATTATTTCATACTTGTATCTTTCTTTTTTTATTTTTAGCATTTTTTTAAACCAAAATGTTTATTTTCATGTAGACATACTACCTGAACCTCTAGAAAATATCCAACAAATATAAATGTTAGAAGATAATCATCATTCTCCAATATAGTTACATTGATGCCAGTGGCATTATCCAATAGCCATATATATATATTTAGCATAATATTATGATTTGTGGAGTGCTTTCTGCCATTTATCTTTCTCAATATTTTATTTCAAGTGAACAGCATTCCATTTGTTTGCTGAATATAAAATTGATCTACTTGTATGTGTTTTTTTAAATTGGTTCTCATGGTTGTAGGTTTTTTTCACTTTTATTATTAAATTAATTAGCAGACAACAGTATCACATATTTATAGGGCAGAGTGTGATATCTCCATACATATATATGTTACAACAATCAAATCACAGTAATCAGCATATGCATCACCTATAACATTTACCATTTCTTTATCTTGGGAACATTCAAAATCCACTCTTTTACCCATTCAAAAATGTACCAAAAATTGTTGTTAATTATAGTTGCCCTATGGCACTAAAGACCCCTAGAACTTTTGTATCCATTGACCAAACTTTGCTTATCCCCTTTCTCTACTCCCCTTCCCAGTCTCTAGTAACAACTATTCTACTGTCTGCTTCTACGAGGTCAACTTTTATAAATTTCACATATGAGTGGGAACATGTGATATTAGGAGGGACCCCCAAAAAACCCTACAATTACTTTTTGGAGGTTGAACCCTTCCTAGTACAGGATTTCCTCACTAGTTAAGTGTTGTAGGATCCCATCCACCCTGCATCAGTGTACCATCTAGCATTGTTGTGAGAGACTGCGTTGAGCTTCAGTGAAATTTTTTTGGAGACTTTTTCAACACGTTTGCCCATTTCATTATGGGCGATGTATAAGTACACCTGCCCACACTGTGCTGAGTGTTCAGCAGTTTTTGTTTGTTTGTTTGTTTTTTAACCAAGACTAGCATGATACCCATGCCTCCACCCTCCCTATTCACTGGTTCTTGCACCAAGTGACTTTTTTTTGTTGTTTCCCTGATGAAAAAAGTCCTCAAAGGGAAATATTTTTGCCATTGTGAAAGAGATGAAACAAAACATGGCAGAAGCACTAAAAGGCTTCAAAACTGACAGGGTCGAAAACTGTTTTAAACAGTGAAAAAAGCATCTCAATAAATATATTGCATCAAATGGAAAGTACTTTGAAGGCAACTGAAGTTTAAACATAAAAATAAATACACAATTTTTAAATAAATAAATTTGGGTTTTTTTGGGGGGAGTCTTCCCTCATATTTATCTTCCTGAGTCTGGCATATATTAGTTAATATAATGTCCTCCAGGATCATTCAAGTTGCTGCAAATGACAGAATTTCATTCCTTTTCATTGTATCTCTTTTTCTTACTCTGAAAATATCAGTGCCTAACCACATATGTACATACATACTGTGCATTTATTTACTTTATCCTGCAATATCTAAATTAGTTTCAAAATTACAATCAATATTATTAATAAAAAGAAACCTACTGAGTTTTCTTTGCAGTTCTTTTTGTCTTTTGAATATATTTAATTAAAGATTTGCAGGCAGAGAATTGTGTTAAAAATTACTTTAAGTAATTATTTTTCTGTATGGTTATATTACTTTCTATATACATTTCTGCTTATATGTTTCTATTTGTGTTTAAAGGTTTGCATTTTATATTTTTAAATTTAATTGAGTTTAATTTAATTTTTTATTTTAATTTTTTTGGAAAGCAGGATTTATTGAGAGGACAAAAAAGCTCCCAGAGAGGGAGAAGACCCAAGGGGGTTGCCAATTTTATTTTTAAATAATTAAAATATTTGCGTAGTTTAAAAGTTAACACAATATAAAGATATACTCAAAGAAGACTCAGTCCTGTTTTTATCCCCTCCACTTCTCCTCCATTTTTATTAGTTTATGATAAGTTTCTAGTTAGTTTTTAATCTTTCCTGTATTTATTTTTGCCAAAAATAAGCAAATCGAATCATACTTCATTTTTAAAAATGCTGCCTGTACCTCACTGTGTCACTGTATTGTAATTTATGCAACCAGTGCCTTATGAGTAGATATCTAGGATGTTTCCAATTTTTTGTTTTACAGATAATGCTGCAATAAATAAATTAGTGCATATGTTTTATACTGTTGAAGTTTTATCTTTAATATAGATTCCTAGAAGTTAAATTGCTGGATCAAAAAGAAAAATCACATAATGTTGTTAGATATTGCCAGATACCCTTCCATGGAAGTTGTAGCATTCTGCATGCTCACCAGCAATGTAAGAAAATGACTGTTTCTTCACACTAAGCTAATAGACTTTATTGTCAGTATATATGAAGAATGCTATCGTGGTATAGTTTTAATTTTAATACGTTAAGTGTGATGGTGAGGATTTTTTCACATGTTTAAGGACCATTTGTTTTTCTTTTTCTGTGGATAGTTTGTATCTTTTGTCATTTTTCTACTATGTTTTTAAATTTTTAAGCATGCAAGTATATCACTTTTATTTGTTTTTATAGGTGGCACACATAGTTTTAGCAATAAAATCACATGTTAGAAATATTTCCAAACACTCCTTTTTAAGATGCTCTCTTCATAGTGTGAGCTTCTTTTGAAAATGAGATGTCCCCTCCATTACTGTTAAAATATCACTTTTCCTTTGAAGGTGGATGGAGTGTTTATTCTTTAAAGTACATTCTAGGTGACACATTACTGAGAACCTTTTGTCCTCAGAGGAAATGGCACATTTATCTTTTAGTGATAGAAAAATGCCAAAAGCATCTTTAAGTTCTACATCTCCTTTAAGTACTTACTTTGTCATGAAATAATCAAAGAATCTCTACATAATGCAAATACTTTCTTGGTGTCACTCACCATATCTATATTGAAGAGATTTCAGTATTTATTGGTCCTTTTTTAAAGTGTAATAATGGCATCTTGTAAATTATAAACAAAATACTTTTCTTCTCACACCACGAAGGACCATGTTCCACATCTTACCTTGCAAATCACTGTTATGTAGAATAGCCGGTGCCTGTTCTTTCCAAGGCAGAGAACCATAGTAATGTCCTTCACATTAATCTAGATGGTCTTTGTCCCTTGTAAACATCAAAATCTTTCCATGTGCTACTTGGTAAGTCTCTAGATTTTAACTGTCACTATTTTGGATTTTACAAATGTTTAAAGGATAGAGTCCAGTTAATCTTGCCAGGGACCTCAAATACAGTTTTAAACTATCGTCTGAAAGTGAATACACATTTTTATCTGCCTACATTCCTGCCACCTTTAACTGAGTAAAGGATCTCTTTTTGATTTTTATGAATAATTTCTCCCTTTCACCTCATGAAACTTTCAATCAAGGTATCCCCCTTTTCTTGCCACAGAATAGGCACATGAGCCAGACCTAGCCATTCAGAGCACTTCATCTTCATAGAAAAAGCAATCAAGCCAAGATTGGCTATGTGACACAAACCAGACCAAGCAAAGTTCTTCATAAGGGTTAGTATGAATCTTGACTTTTAAAAATGGGTCTCTAGACTTCTGAGATAGTGTATGCTAAAGAGCATGTAAGTCAGGAGCTGCAAGTGGACATCTTTACTGTATTGTAAAAACAACCTATCTCAAAATGAATTTAATGGACAGCCAAACAGAGATTTGAAAGAGAGATCAAATCTTGATTGCATTGCTGGAGCATCTGGGATCCAGTCACACCTGAAGCAAGACCTAGTCTCATAAATTTTATGTTTCTATTTTAATTATTAATATTATTTTTCCATTGACAAATAATACTTGTATATATTGATTGGTTACAATGTGATGTTTTGATATATGTATACAACAAAGAATGATTAAATCAAACTAAGACATCCTCATTTACCTATCATTTTTATGGTGAGACATCTCAGATGCATTCTTAGTTATTTTGACATATAGACTATGTTATTATTGACTATAGTCACTCTGTTGTGCAATGAATTTTAAAACTCATTTCTCCCTTCCATCTGAAACTTTGTATCCTTTGATCAATAACTGCTCATTTTTCCCCTCCCTCCACTCCCTCTCCAACCTCTGGTAACCATCATTCTACTCTACTTTTATGAGTTTGACTTCATTAGATTCCAAATATAAGTGCGATTATGTAGTATTTGTTTTCCTATGAATGACTTCTTTCTTTCTTTTTTTCTTTTCTTTCCTGTTTTTTTTTTTTTTTTTTTTTTTGGTGATGGTATCACAATGTTGCCCAGGTTGGAGTTTAGTAGTACAATCCTATCTCATTGTAACTTTGAATTCCAGGGTTCAAGTGATCCTCCCTCAACCTCCCAAGTAGCTAGGACTATAGGTACATGTTACCACAACTGATTGTGACTTATTTCATTTAGCAAAATGTTCTCCAGTTCTTCTCTGTTGCTATAAATAACAGAATTTCGTTCCTTTTTTTATGGTGGTGTAGTGTTCCATTGTGTATATATACTTTATTTTCTTTACCCATTCATCTGTTGATGGACACTTAGGTCGATTCCATATTTTGGCTATTGTGAATAAGGTTGCAAGAAACATGGGAGTGCAGATATCCTTTTAATATACTGATTTTATTTCTTTGGATAGATACTCAGAAGGGGGATTGTTGGATTAGATGGTAGCTCTATTTTGAGTTTTTGAGGAACCTCCATATCATTTCCATAATGGCTGTACTAATTTATGTTCCCACCAACAATATACAGAGTTTCCTTTTCTCTGCATTTTCTTCAACACTGACTTTTTTAAAATCATAAAAGTCATTCTAATAGGTATAAGATGATATTTCATTTTATAGTTTTAATTTGCATTTTGAGTACTAATGCTGAGCATTTTTTCACATACCTGTTGGCCATTTGTATGTATTCTTTTGACAAATGTCTGTTCAGTTCTTTTGCCCATGCTTTAATTGGATTATTTATTTTCTTGCCATTGAGTTCTTTGAGTTCTTTATTTAATTTGACTATTAGTCTCCTATCAGATGTATGGTTGGCAAATATTTTTGGTGTCAATTATTACACAATGGGGAGAGGATAGTCTCTTCAATAAACTGGATACCCACATGAAGAAAAATGAAATTGAACCCTTGTCTCACACGTATACAAAAGTCAACTCAAAAATGGATTAAAGTCTTAAATATAAGACCTAAAACTATAAAACTTCTAGAAGAAAACATAGGTGAAAACTTCATGACATTGGTCTAAGTGATTTTTTAGATATGACCCTGAAAACACAGGCAACAAAAACAAAATAGACAAATGGAATGGCATCACACACATAAATTTTCGTTATATAAACTGGTAAAAACATTTTTTTAGTTTCAGCAGAATTAAGCTTTTGCATTTTTATACAATTATCACTTGGAAGTAGCTGGCTGTTCAGCAGAAATTATATTTCCTAGCATCTATTTTGTTGTTGCTTGTGGTTTTGGTGTCATAAGAAACTATTGACTAATACAAAGTCATAAAGATTTATAAGTATGTTTTCATCTAGGAGTTTTATTATTCTAGCTCTTACATTTATATATTTGATTCATTTTAAATTAATTTTTTTTTTGTTGTTTTTGAGTCAGAGTCTCACTCTATTGCCCAGGTTAGAGTGCAGTGGCACAATCACGGTTACCTCAGCCCGGACCAGTTGGGCTCAAGTGATCCTTCAGAAACAACCTTTCAAGTAGCTGGGGCTATGAGCATGTGCCACCTTGCCTGGCTAATTTTTTGATTTGTTGTAGAGACGGGGTCTCACCATGTTGCCCAGACTGGTCTTGAACTCCTGGACTCAGGAAATCCTCTTGCCTCTGCCTGTGCCTCCCGGTGTGCTGGGATTAAAGGTGTGAGCCAATATGCCTGACCATTAAATCAGTTCTTTGTAGACTATGAAGTAGGTGTCTACCTTCATTCTTTGGCATGTGGATATACAGTTGTTCAGCACTATTTCATACTATTCTTTCCACATTGAATTGTGTTGGCATTTTTGTTGGAATTGAATTAGTACTAAATATCAGGGTTTGTATCTTGACTTCTAATTCTATTTCACTGATTTATGAGTCTATTTTTACATCAGTACTACACAGACTTTATTATGGTAGCCTTGTAGTATGCTTTGAATTCAGAAAATGTGAGTTCTTCACCTTTCTTCTTTCTTGAGAGTGTTTTGACTGTTCTATGTCCTTTTCATTTTCATATACATTTTAAGGTAACCCTATGGATGTATTTTTACAATTAGCTTAAACTTTGCTAGAAATTGTGTTAAATCTGTAGAATAATTTGGAGAGTACTGCTTTATTTTTTTAAAACAGTCTTAAGTTTTCCAATTCATAAGTATGAGGTGTCTTTTCATTTATTTAAGTCTTTCATGTCTTTCAGTAGTGTTTTGTCATTTTCAGTGTCAAAGTCCTGTATCGTTTGTGTGATTTATCCTAAATATTTTATTTTTTTATGATGTTATAATTAGGATTGGATTTCATTTTTGGATTATTTATTGCTAGTGTGTAGAAATACAATTTTTTTTAATATAGTGATCTTGTATCTTACAACCATCTTGAACCTGTTTATAGTTCTAATAATTTTTAGAGGATTTTTAAGAATTTTCTATATAGAATATTATATATCCACAAATAGAGTATAATTATATACTTAGACTACAGGAAGAGCTTATAAAGATAATTTTCTGCTGGTTTAAGAATATCATTTGTATAAATCTCAACTAAAGAAGCACACTTTTAAAATGCTGCCAGTTTCTAAGGCCAAGGAAGAGATTTGCAGGATATTCTGCTATCTCAATAATCTTATTTATGTGGAATGTTTTCTCTGGTGATTCAAGAGAGAAAATTCTAAGCATTGAGTTGGAGTTAACTGGAAAGACAGCTAGAATTGTTGTATAGTGTAAATAGAGCATTTCCAAAGTTATCTCATCTGATTACAAAAACAATCTGGCAGAATATTGTTGCTGTATGAGATTTTGGGTTATTTATACTTTCTCAGAAAATTTTCCCAAGGTAGGAGAAAGGAAACACTATTGGTAAACTACAGGAACCCACATTCTGAAATCTCTCTAGCCTTTAAATCACAAGTAACTGTCTTGTTGAAGTGCCTGCATTACTGTCCAAATGAACCATAGGAACATATTTGTGGGAGTTGTTCTGTGGAACATACCTTATTATGTGTCTGTAAATGCTATAAGAACACATCTATAGGAGTCAATGCTCCCTCAGTCCTAGGGGTCACAGGACAGCAAGGTAGCAGGGAATACTATAAGTTGGAATCAAATATACACAGAAAAAACAACATTATGTTTGAATTCTGATTCTACTACCTACTTAGCTCTCTGAGTCTCAATTTTTAATCTATCAAATTGAGATACTAGTATAAAAACAGTCTTATAGGGTAGTATAAGAGAGACTTAATCTCTAGAAAGAATTTTGTGTAATAGCACACCTTTTAGATAACTCCTGGTCTAAGAAAGCAATTAATAAACATTACATCCTTATACTCATGAGGGGTGCAATAATTCTTTCTTTCTTTTTTTTTTTTTGAGTCAGAATCTCACTCTGTCACCCAGGCTGGAGTGCAGTAGCATGATCATGGCTCATCATGAGGTGCAGGCAATTGCTCTGCTTCAGCCTTCTAAGTAACTGGTAGTACAGATGCATGCCACCACATCTGGCTAATTTTTTAAAAAAAAATTTGTAGAGATGAAGTCTCAGTATATTGCCCAGGTTGGTCTCCAACTCCTGGGCTCAAGTGATCCTCCTGCCTCAGTCTCCCAAAGTGCTGGGATTACAGGCATAAGTCACTGTGCCTGGCCAGAAAGAATTATTAGGGTAACCTTATGGCCCGCTGACGGGCCTAAGTCACAGTAATCCCTTATATATTTTTGTAGATATAAATATTTCAAAGCCATTGCACAAGCAGAGTTTCCCAATTTTATATTGGACCTTGAATAATTTAGTGTCATACAGCTGCTCTAGTAGAAGTCATTCACAAACCCTTGTTCTTGGACAGGTGTCAGTCTTTTCAACATACCTCTCTTTGGAGACCACTTCTCTCTCATTGCGTTGTAATTCTGCTAAGTTTGTGTGTTTTCATTTGTGTTGGTCTCCCACATGGGTGTGGGCTGGGAATAGTCCCAGATGTGGTCAAAACCTTTATCTCATTCAGTCTAGAGACAGAAAGACTAGCTCAGTGATAGCCATGTGACCCAGCACAGTCCAGTCAAAACCTACCCTGGAACTTTACAAGAGCTATTAGAAAATGCACTGTAATTTTATCTGGGATTGGAAGCTGTAAAACTCCTATCTTAAGTTACCACATAGAGCAAACCTTTTGGGGAAGAAGGCAAGTAGAAATAAGCAGAACTTTAACCAAGAGTTGGAGGAAAAAACGTCTTGATGCTATCATTTTACCTGGATCCAACTGTGCATATCCCCCCCCCCCATTCTCCCATCCCCTTTTATTCGGTTAGCTTGTGTTTGGTTTACGGCTTTTAGAATTGAAAATGTTTTAACTGACATGAGTTTTTTTCAATAATGTACAAGTTTAAGACTCCTTCCACTATCCCATACTGAGTCTAGCAGACCATAATAGAGGGGAAATGGCAAAGTAGAGATGTAAAAGAGGATAAAAAGGAAGGACTCAAGGGAAAGTAGGTCAAAAGGATAAAATATAAAAGGTAAAATAAGTAGATTCCCATGAAAATGGAGACAGTGGTATCAACCAGTTCTTCTCAAGTGACATTCATGCTCCTTATTCATAGCCTTTACCATATAAATGTTCTATGTTTAAATAATTATTTATAAAATAAAAGTTATTACCCATAGAAAATGTAGTGGCATTATTAAAATTCAATGTAAACTTCCTTAAGCTCAATATATTGTGATTCTAATGTCATTGAAGAGACTCAAAGATTACTGAGAGCAGAGTGATGACAGATTGACTATGGTGATGTCAAATATTGAAGCACAAATGAGTCCATTTTACCTTCTTGATCACCTCATTAATAGAAATATTATCCACCCTATCACATAAAGACACACAAAATCCCTTGAAAAGGTCATTGTCAAAAGCTTGAGCTATTTTCTGATGTTATAGATGGATAAGAATATGTTAATTTTAAGGAACTGAATGCTGTGTGTCAAAGAGAAAGTGAGACTGGTCAGAAAAGGAGCTTTGGAAAATAAATATCTTTGAAAGCCAACTAACATGGTGTCCTTGACATGGGGATAAGAAAGGAGGTCTCAGGGAAGGTGGGGCACATACAGAATTATAGGTATACATTATGGACCCCACTTCTGCATTGGCTAAGTCAAGGGTCAACAAAACACAGCCTTTTCAAATTATAAAGATGTGGGGTATAATTCAGGGTTAGGTATACAAACATTGATTATGCAGGTACCCTCAAAACATAGCCTTTAAGACACATTGGCCCACTGCCTATTTTTATAGAGTCCACAAATTAAAAATAGTTTTTGCATTTTTAAACAGGTGTGAAAAATCAAAAGAAGAATAATGCTTTGCTATTCAGGAAATCATATGAAATTCAAATTTCAGTGCCCATAAATAAAGTTTAATTGGAACACAGCCATTGCCATTTGTTTCAGTATTGTTGTGGCTGATTTGCTCTGCAACAGTAGACTTGAGTAGTTTTAACAAAGACTATGAGGTTGAAAGTCTGAAGTATTTACTATTTGGCACTTCACAGAATAAAGTTTTCCAACTCCTTAACCAGGAAAATGGGGGACAGAAAGCCAAATAGGCATAGTAGATAATAGTGTGGTTAAGAAGGCAGGGTATGGGATCAAATTATTCTGGTTCTGTTGGTTTATCCAGAGTAAATTACTTTATGTAGTTTCAATTCAGTTTCTTCTGTAAAATGGGGATGATGATTTGACCTGCTTATCAGGGTTTTTGTGAGGATCAAGTCAAATAATCTCAACAAAACATTTAGCATATGATAGCTGCTAAAAATGTTAACTATAAGATGGTCAGGGCATTTTATATCTGGTAGGAGGGATTTGGATCTCTTCTCATCTCCTCTTTGAAAAGTGAGTCATTTTGTTCCTTCACTCAAAGTATGTAGTCCATGGGCATGCTTTTATGAGGCACAATTAAGCTGCAAAAATAATGTTTTTTTGGTGAGCAGCAAAGGATAACCTTTGTTTTTCATTTGTGGATTTGCCTACTACCTTCAGTGCATATATCTGGCTGGTTGACCACTTATCTATACAAGAATAAGGTGTGTGTGCATTCTGATAATGAGGATGGACATGAAGCAAGGTGCCAAATAGTCAGTATTCTTGAACTCCACTCAAATGAGTACATGACAGATGGAAAAAATTACAGTTTTTAAAAAATGTTTGAGTTAGTATATTTATTGATTGTTTTAGGAAAAAGCATTTATGTGTTAATTGTTGCTGTATCATTCTTAGTTTTCACTATGAGCTCAAGGAAAGCCACCTTAGTGGTTGACAGTATTTCAGAGTTTTTAAAGAATAAATGAGGTATTATATGGAGACCCAAAGACCTGAGATGGTCTCTTTGTCTGCATGTCCATGTTTGCCTCTGGTGAGATCATTCATTTCCAATTTTCATCTTCTTTAGTTGGAAATCTCTTACTGCCTGTACTTTGGTGACAGAGACTGCAAGTGCATGAGCACATTGTAAATGAGAGTATAAAAGAATGTAAATAAGTTGTCTTAAGTGTCACAACCAGCAATGAAACTGGAAATAAATCTCAAGAGTTCCTATTCCCAGATATGATTCTCTTTCAGTTTTCAGACCCAATGAAAATTTAATAGTAGTGAAAACATGATTTTACCCTTTCATTATAGAGAGAGGATGCCTCAAAAGATAGGCAGTCAGAAGACAGTCAAAAAGTTAGAAGGAAATAGAATAAAAGTATTTATCCTTCAAAGCAAACAGTTGTCTAGGAAATAAAGAGAAGAGCTGGTATCCTAAAAAAGATAAATCATAACTCATTACTGAGTGGTTATTGCTTATCAGTTCAAAAGTTCCATTTTAATTCCTTTTACTTTACCTAGTTTATGATTGTTCTGTATCTGAAGTTACAAATGAATAACAAGATAATTACATTTTACTCACTGTAAAGTGTTGCCCACCTAAGGTAACTGGATAAAGTTACTGGAGGATTTAGAAAATAGAGTATAGAGATAAAGTTTCACAACCAAATGAATCAGTCTTCAGACTAGGATTGGCATGGTAAGACCAGTGTAGCCACAGTAGGCCATCTCACTGTGCATCCTAGCAGGCAGATATTATCACTGGAATTGTAGTCAAGGTTAACTATGTTAACAACCTTCTTCTTCTTGGCTAGGAACAGCAAAAGCAAGTGTTCAAGAGGGATCCTCTTCATCCAGCCTGACAACCATGTTAGATCTCAAAGCCTGGCAAAAGCATGTGTGATTTTTTTTTTAATAAAGAAGGAGAGGGTATAAGAGACACCAAACCATCCACTGAGTACCATCTCCAGCACTATGGTGGAGGGAAGAACTAGTCAGAAGCCCAAACTTTGTCTTTATGCAATAAACCAATGTAGCAAATCCTCACACGTTCCCCCCACACTAACATTTTTTAAAAAAAAATACATTCAAGCACTAAGATTACTTACTTGTTGAAGGTTTTTTTCCTTTTAACTCTGCCCCCCCCTTTTTTAACCAAGATAATATTTTAAAAGTACTTACAGGTTATACATTTAATGCCAAAAGTTATTTGAATATGAGTGTTGACATGTTAGTTATATCATTTGACCCTTTGAAAGCAAAATAATGAACCAAAGTGTTTTGTTACCTCAACTTACCTAAAATTTTAAAATCAACAACTTCAGGCTATCTATAAGAGATTGCTATTTTCCAATCTGATTATTATTTTTCAAAAATGCACTCCTGTATAATGAGTAAATTACATGTTGGAATTTTACAGGACATATCTATTGTGCATCTAGTTTTTGGCACAAATCACAAGTTTTACAGAGTGCAAACTATCACAATTTGAAGATTTATTGACTATTACCATTTTAGTTTTGATCTTCTAAGATTAACCAAATGACTATTCAATTTAAAGTAACATAATTAATGGAATTTGGCCATTGTTTAACTTAAACAAAAAATTGATGGGCCAGTGGGAATGTTTTTATGTTACAAGTTTTGGTACTTACTCATTCTGACTTGGGTTTGCTATTCATAGCATGGATCTGTGCTTGCTGTATGAATGAGCTAACCAATGAGAAAAAGTACCATAGAAACTAAATTCTATACTTTACGGTTAAGTATTTAAACATAATGGAGGAGGTTATATTGCTTTTCAAAATAAAGCAAACTCTATTTTTTTTAATAATAAGCCATAATGGGCAAAAGGGAAAAGTAGCTTTGTTTGCATATTAAGATCAAATTTGAATAATTTTATTTTAAGGCATAATATGAACAATAAAATGAAACCACACAATATTACCTATGGATAATTTAAAACAAAGACAACTGAATAGCTTACTTAGAAAATACATGAGGATTAATGAATTGAAATGCTTTTCTTGGAATATTAAGATTACTTTTCTCAGTATTAAAGGGAATGCTCCTGACAATATTATAATATTTGTTTGTTTGGCTGAAAATTCCAGAGGGTGTAGAATTCATCTGGACACATGGAAGTCATTGTTGGTTTATAATTGTTCACTGTTTAAGAGTCTTCTCTTTTCAACATATTACTTGTTTTAGCTTCAAGAAGTGGAAAGTAGAGCTAACATTCTCAATCGCTTATTAAATGTCAGCCACTTAGCCTAATTAATTAAATTTTCAAACCACCCTTTACAAGATAAGCATTATCATCATCCATATTTTGCTGATAAAGAAACAGAATTTGTTAGGCTATTAATTTGTGCTCCTTCCATTTTCTTCATGTGTGTTTGTAGGGATATAAATTCCCCTCTTACTACAGCTTTTAAGGCATTCCAGAGATTTTGGTAAGATG
>NW_007260101.1:0-2412 GCF_000164805.1 Carlito syrichta
GAAAAAACGGAAAAAAACCAAATAAGCATAATCAGAAACACAAAAGATGAAGTCACATCTGACCCTGAAGAAATACAAAAGATCATTAGAGACTACTATGTACACTTGTATGGAAACAAACTTGAAAACCATAAGGAAATGGAGGACTTTCTGACATCACACAACCTACCTAGGTTGGAACAAGAAGAAATTGAGACCCTAAATAGACCAATAACAATCAAGGAAATCGACTACATAATAAGAAAACTTCCTACAAAAAAAAAGCCTTGGTCCAGATGGCTTTCCAGCAGAATTCTACAAGACATTCAAGGAAGAGCTGATACCAATCCTACTGAAGGTATTCCAGGCGATTGAAAAAGATGCAACTCTCCCCAAATCATTTTATGAAGCCAACATCACATTGATACCCAAGCCAGGTAAAGATCCAACAAAGAAAGAGAACTACAGGCCAATATCTTTGATGAACATAGATGCTAAAATTCTGAACAAAATCCTAGCAAACCGGATTCAGCAATACATCTCAAAAATCATCCACCATGACCAAGTAGGCTTCATTCCTGGCATGCAAGCCTGGTTCAACATTCGTAAAACCATAAATGTAATTAAATACATCAACAGATGTCAAAACAAAAACCACATGATTATATCATTAGATGCAGAAAAAGCTTTTGATAAAATCCAGCACTCCTTCTTGATAAAAACCCTTGAACATCTAGGCATACGGGGAACATACCTCAAAATAGTAAAAGCCATCAACAAGAAACCCACAGCCAGCATACTCCTAAATGGACAAACATTGGAACCAATTCCCCTGAAAACTGGAACTAGACAAGGATGTCCACTCTCTCCCCTCCTGTTCAACATAGTATTGGAAGTCCTGGCTAAAGCAATCAGAGAAGAGGAGGCAATCAGAGGTATTCAAATAGGAAAAGAGGAAGTCAAGTTATCTCTCTATGCAGATGACATGATGGTGTACCTTGAAAACCCAAGAGAGTCTGTCAAAGGCCTCCTTACATTGATAAAGGTCTTTGGCAAAGTCTAAGGATACAAAATAAATGTACAACAGACAATCGTATTTCTCTACACCAATAATAAACAAACAGAATCCCAAATAAAAAACACAATTCCATTCACAATAGCCACAAAAAAAATGAAATACCTTGGCATCTTCCTAACCAGAGATGTGAAAGACCTTTACAATGAAAATTACAAAACACTGCTCAAAGAAATCAAAGCCGACATGAACAAGTGGAAAAATATCCCATGCTCATGGATCGGAAGAATCAACATTGTGAAGATGTCCATCTTACCTAAGGCAATCTACAAATTCAATGCAATACCCATTAAATTACCAACAACATTCTTTTCAGACCTAGAAAAAACAACACAGGAATTCATATGGAAACACAAACATCCAAGAATAGCTAGAACAATCCTCAGCAAAAAAAACAAAGCAGGTGGTATCACAATACCAGATTTCAAACTTTACTATAAAGCTACAATCATCAAAACAGCTTGGTATTGGTACAGGAACAGGCATATAGATCAATGGAACAGAATTGAGATTCCAGAAGCAAAACCTCAATTTCTCAACCAACTCATCTTCGACAAAGCCCCCCACCACCTACCAATGGGGAGAGGAGAACCTATTCAGTAAATGGTGCTGGGAAAATTGGCTGACCACATGCAGAAGATTGAAACAGGACCCCTATCTATCCCCATGCACAAAGGTTAACTCCAAATGGATCAGAGACCTAAATGTAAAACCTCAAACCATAAGAACCTTAGAAAAGGAAGGAAATACTCTCATGGAAATCGGAACTGGCATCCAATTTCTGTACAAAACCCGAAACCCACAGGACTTAAGAGAGAAGATAGACAAATGGGACCTTATTAAACTGACAAGCTTCTGCAAAGCCAAAGAAACCATCAAGAGAGCAGGAAGACAACCTACAGACTGGGAAAAAGTCTTTGCCAACTCTAGGTCTGACAAAGGCTTAACATCCTGGATCTACAAGGAACTGAAACGTACTGAAAAGAAGAAAACAAACAACCCCATTATAAAATGGGCAAAAGACATGAACAGACACTTCACAAAAGAAGACATTCGAGCAGCCAACAAACACATGAAGAAATGCTCAACCTCACTAATCATCAGGGAGATGCAAATCAAAACCACACTGAGATACCACCTAACTCCAGTCAGAATGGCAATTATCAACAACTCAAAAAATAACAGCTGCTGGAGAGGGTGTGGTGAAAAGGGAACACTTCTACACTGTTGGTGGGAATGTAAACTAGTGCAACCTCTGTGGAAAGCAGTGTGGCGATTCCTAAAAGCTCTAAAAACTGACCTTCCATATGACCCGCAATCCCCCTACTGGGAATATACCCTGAAGAACACAAATCACT
>NW_007260101.1:2663-20989 GCF_000164805.1 Carlito syrichta
CACATGTTCTCACTCATATAAGGACGTGGAACATCCATTGTAATACTATAAGAAAATGACTGACGGTACTGGGAAACTATGGGGGGGGATGGGATTAACAGTAGCAAATATCTGTCTGGGGCTGGGAAAACACCTCTTATCAACAGGGTGCCTGAATGAAATGTAATTGTACACCTAACCCTTAACTGTACCCCACAAAACCATAATAAAAAATACTGATTAATTATAAAAAAAGAAGATATGATTATTTTTCCATAATATTCAAGAAATAGAAACATTAATAAATCATATACCTCTTTTTAATTCATTTTGATTTATAGATGGTAATGTTGTTGGATGGTACCACATTTTAAAAATTGAGGAAAATTTTAATTTATTCCTCACTCCATTGGACAACAATAATTTATGTAGTAGGAAAAAGATACAAATGATATAAGTGCATATTATTTGTTGGGATCAAAACTATATTTTACACAAGAAACTGGCCGGACTCGGTGGCTCAGCCTGTAATCCCCCGCTTTGGGAGGCCGAGGTGAGTGGATTGCCTGAGCCCACGGGTTCAAGACCCACCTGGGGAACTTGGCGAGACCTCATCTCTACAATAAATCAAAAAATTAGTCGGGTGTGGTAGCATGCACCTGTAGTTTCAGCTACTTGGAAGGCTGAGGTGGAAGGATCGCCGGAGCCCAGCAGGTCGAGGCTATGGTGGCCGGGAGCGGCCACTGCACTCCAGTCTGGGCGACAGAGTGAGACTCCAACTCAAAAAAAAAAAAAAAAAAAGAAAAAGAAAAAGAAATTGACTCACACAAGAAAAAACTGCCTGTTTACAATTTCATCTCATATTAAAAGTGTATACTTTCATACTTTATTTAAAAAGAATTGATTTTTAAATAAAGCAAAGTTTCAAAGGTTTACTATTTTACAAATACACATTTTTTAATATTGATTAAGTGAATCATTTATACTAATATACTTATAAAAAACAAAAGCCTTTATTTTATTAAATAATTTTCAGATACTTGGAAGCAACTCATATTAATTATAGATGTTATATAGATTAGTTTATGTATACTTTTTTTAACTTTTAATTTTTTTATTCTGAGGATGTACAATCCAAGATTAGGTATACAAATGTTCATTATCCAAGTACCCTTGCTGATGGGGTGTGCCTCCCTCCCCCAGCAGATATCCACTACCGCCAATCTCACATCCCTCCCACCCCAATGGCAGTTTCTCATATGTATAAATTTAACTTTAGATGTTATATTATTTAAAATTTCTACCCTGGTTTTTAGCTGAAGCTTTGTAACTCAAAATTTTATAGTGCAAAATTTTTAGAGTCTTTTTGCTTTATCCATTTTTTCCTCACATATCCAATGAAGCAATTAAGTGAGGTGTTAATAAAATAAATTATTTGCATATATGCTGCTTATTTCAAATTTTAACTAAAAGAAGTCTGCTTTGGTTCGAATGTATTCCCCAAAAGTTCATGAGTTGGAAATTTTTTTCCCCAGTGCTATGGTTTTGGGAGGTGGGGCCTAAGAAGAGAGGATTAGGTCATGAGGGCAGGCACTTATAAATGGATTAATATCCTTGTCTCAAAAGTGGGCTAGCTATCACAAATGTGGGCTGTTATACAGTAGATTCAGACCCTGGGACCTTGGTGCCTTTCTCTATGTCACTTGTCTTTCCACCAAGGGATGGCACTTGTCAGGTGTTGGTGCCATGCTGTTGAATTGCTCATCCTCCAGAACCACAAGTTAAATACATTTCTGCTCATTATATATGACCAACTCTGTCATATGCTGTTATATCAACAGAATCTGAACTATGACAGGCTATCACTATAATAGCTTATAAAGTTCATTTTACTTGTCATTTGCTTGAAAAGTAAGACTTTTATAACCTTCATTCTTATAGTATTTCATTACGGAAACATGAAAAAATATGAAACATATGTAAAATGTTTTCAAAATACATATTTAAAGCATTTAGCATTTTATATTTCCCAATTCTTTAGTTTGCCATAATATTTACCTTAATATTATCAGTCATGTGCCGGATATATTTTTTATAAGCTATTGTGAATTAAGGAGGTCTTTGAGATAGCTGGTACTAGGTACTTTATCTTTAAAAATAATGTTAATATTTGTCTTTTTTGCTGCTGCCCTACTTCTGCTTTATTCACACCTCCCACCACAATCGATTTTTCTCTGGTCCTGATTTCATATGGTAGGAAATAAAGCCTCCTGTCTACTGTCAAATTTAAATTTCCTGAATTTCTCAGAGAATAAAGAGGAAGAAGCAGAATATTTGTCAAGATTTCAAATTTCAGGTGAAGTATTTGATGGGACCAGTTGGGTCAATGTCTCACACATGAACCTACCTTTTTAGATGGAAGACTGAATAGATTATTTAAGATTAGTTTTATTGATACTCCAGTAATACTGAGGGAGAGTCTTTGTGGGATTAGTTAAGAACGTTCCAGAAAAAAAGTCATAATTAACAGTCAAAACAACATGTCTCTGCATTTTATTCTGAATATAATACAGTTTCATTATGATTTGAGTAAGTTATATTTAACATTCAGATGTAACAATGATCTCTTTAATATGAAGACTCATTATTTTCTACTTAAAAAGCATAGCCATTATCTTTTAAGATTATTTATTGATTTTTTTTTTTTCTATTTTCAAATTTTGGAATATTCTTCAGGTGCCTATTAAAACTTTGAAGTCTATACATTAGGTCTCTCTAATGAAGAACATAGCAAAGGATAGATTAAGTTCTTATCTTTTTTGAGAGTACAGAAGTGAATAGAGAATAGAGAAGTGAAGTGAATCTAAACTTCAGAGCCACTCACCTTATGGTCCCCAAGCACAGTGTTTGTGTACCATTCTTATCTATTTTTTTACAGCATGATCGATTTTCCCCGATAGAGTTCATGGTCTATTACTAAAATAATCTCTTTGCATATACCTTCAACTTCCTTGTCTCTCTATTATTTGCTTGAAAAATGTCCACCTTGTTTAAATTCATCTACCTACCTACTTCTCACATGTGCTGATGCTGGATGGAATGCCTTTAAAGACATCATCATTAACCTCATGTTATCTTTTCATGCTGTGCAGTAATGCAGTCTCCTTAGTCTATGAACACTTAGTCTCCTACATTCCTTGATGGCTATTTTAGATTTCCTTCCCCCAAAACCTTTTTTTCGCTCTGAGTCTCAGCTCATCTTTTCCACTATTTTATTGAGAAGCTAAAAATAAATGCAAAAATGTTTTTCCACTTGGCTATACCACAAAGTAAACACCCACCTGCAAATATGCAAATATGATCTTTCTTACTTTTGGCAATTATTGAATTAATTATGCTTAAAATTAATCTTTTCAGTTGTGCTTTAGATCTTAGCTGCTCTCACCTATTTGAAAAAATTATTCCAGCAATTACCTCCTTGATTTCTTGGACCATCAGTTGTACAATTCCTATGGAAGACAATCTGTAATTTATCCAAAATCAAAACAAAAAGGAAACAAAACTTATGTGACCACATTTTCTTCCATTTTAGCTGTTATCTTTATTTGTTGCTTGTTTTTCATTTTGTCTTGAGTATACATACAAAAAAAGACTGTTTTGTTTTGTTACCAATGCCATTTTTGCCAAGGTAACCAATAATTTCCACATTGCTAAATGAAATGGTCAAGTCTCAATTTGTAGCCAACTTTTATCAACATTTGGCAAATTGATAACTACACTACCCCAGAAACAGTTCATTAACTTAGTATTTAACCTGCTTTGCCAACTACTCATTCTAATCTTTTTTTCTTGTTCCTCTTTATATTCCCAAACTCTCAACATTGACTTACCCAAATAACCTCTTCTCATTCTTACTACACTTATTATATGGATAATCTTATCATACTCCCTAGCTTTAAACACTCCCTGCGTGGTCACGACTTCTAGGTATATACGTCTATTTTTAAAAAAATTTGTAAATGGATGCAATTACTTAGAAAATATTTTCATGCAGATATCAACTAGGCCTTTCAGTCTCAATATATGGATAACTAAACACCTGATCCTTCCAAGTCTTCTCCTTCTTCCACTACAATAAACCCAACAATTCCATCTTTACAATTGAGATATAAGTGAACTGTTCATAATCATAGAACCGATCAATGATTGATTAGAGACAAGAACCAGGGTTTATTTCTACCTTTAATGCCAGAGACAGCATCCTTAAACCTAGCTAAACTCAGCAGGCTTCAAATAATAAATAAAAAAATACACCTACACCCTCTGCTCCTAACAGTTTATTCTAATTTATCTCTATGCTATTATAAATTTTTCTGTAAGATTATCTTACATCTATATGTTTTCCTAAAAAAGAAATGAGAACTTTCAAGATACTAGCATGATACTTATTGTTTAATATAACATGACAATGAAAATAATTGTATTTAAAACAATACTTTTTTCTTCTAAGGATTTACACAGTTACTTTGGATGCTAGATGTTTTCTACTTAAAAAGCTTATTTCTGATAATTATTTGGAAAGAGACAATTAAGGGGTTTATTTTTGAATTGTTATTGTGAAATTATAATTTAAATGGATTCTGGACTATTGTTCATAAAGAAACAATATCTAAAGATAAACAATTTGAGGTATATGATTTGTGATATTTTTTAGATGGTAAGATACCTTTAAGTCCTGTTTCATTTATGTTTATGATCTCTGAATGTGTTTGAAGTTCTGTTTTTGTTCTGATAAACACTCTAATTTAAATTGACAAAGATAAAGTAATTGTATAATTTAAGTTGTTGCAGTTATTGGATTAGTTCCTTCTTTATGTGAAAGCTTGACTGAAAGAACTCTGTGATGCCAAAAACTTAGCCGGCAAAGACGACCAGTTATTCTGTCACTTGATAATGGCAGCTTTTTATCCTCCGACCCAAGGTCAATTGCATTGTCTTTGGTGAAAGATAGAGAACTATCACTAAGAAAGATTTTACTGGGCAGCAATTCTGAATCTATTTCCTCTGATGAAATGTCAATAGCTTTCTAGGACAAAATGTAGTTTTTCTAGAAACAAAGGTGAAATTGGTTAGAAAATGTACTCTACAAATCAATCCCCTTCAATATAAAACATTTGAGAAAGAAAAATTAACAAGTAATCCAATATTCTCTTATGTTTCCATCTTTTTTATTTTAATTCATCAAACATATTACATTTTCTCCAAAAATCCAATTTAGGGAAGCATCAATGTTCTTCTAATGGTTTTAGAGTCATAAAACTTGTAGTAAAAAATCAGAAGCTATGAACCTGGAAATCTTTGAAAACTAACAAGAGATTAGATCCTCTGAAAGAACAGACTCTCAGGGTAATATAAGTTATGAGGCATTATAGAAAAGAAACAGTAATATGAAAAAAACTAATTAGGTACTCAAAATAATACACCTCAACAGATGATATTTCAGAAGTGTGATAAAAACATATTTACCACTTATAGAAACACAAAATTCTGCCTTTCAAACATTGTTATCAGCACCATTAAATTTTTCAAAACCTTCTTTTGTTCACTTTTAAAAAATTCAATTATTTTTTCTCAAAATAATAAAGGCGTAACCCAACCTCAACAAAAGTTATAATTCTTAATTTTCTTTATCAAAATATTAATCCCTTCAAAACAGTTTTCATAAGTAGTAATAGTAGCTAGTCAATTTCCTGAAAACTGTTTGCAGTGTAGACAGTCACATACCTCCTTAGAGTCACATAAGAAATTCTGGTGCCTGCAGTTAGTTCCTAAATATAGAGCAGCACTTAAATGCATAGGTGGCAAAAGACTTCAAATGGGAATTCAGTGGGAAACAGAAGGAAAGTAGCAAGTAAAGGAAATTCAGGAAAAAGAAAGTCACAAATAAGCATAGTTCATCATTGTGCAGAAAGACAGGATTCAAGCAGCAGGAGGAATTCAGATACTTTTGATCCCTTGGTTAGCACAAAGGAGTTGCACAGCTGAATAGTAAACCACCCTCCCACAGGACACAAAGTCACCAGGATGGTCCTTCGGAAATAGCAAGAGGTTGTTGTAAGATTATTTCAAGTTCCAATAACTGGCAAGGAAAATTCTAAACTTCTTGACTCCAGAACCCCTAAATGACAGGAGCCCTTTAAAGGCCCAGCTACCTAATACAAAGCTCTGCTGCAAAAAAACCAGATGTGGTAAAGCTTCTCGTATACATGGACTGATAAAGGCTAAAGGATTGGATCTATGGGAGCAAGTCCCTCAACTTGGACAGGAGGGACCTGAGTGTCTTTTCTACTTCAAGAAGTAGTTGGATCTCCAGTAATTTCTACACACATGTGGAGTTCCATATTTTGGGTAAAATAGAAGGAATCAAATCCACACAAAGGACATCCATTCTGTTCTGGCAGGAAAAACTATCTTCAAGATCACCACAAAAGAAAGTGATAATATGTGCATCAATGTCTTCCTCATCAAAAGTAGGAGGAACAACAAGGATTGGCCCACTGTTTCTGCTTCTAGATAGCTCAGTAAATTCAGGAATACAGAACAGAGTACTGTGAATGCCTGTCTTAAGAAAATCTTTAATTTTCATCTCCTGTACTTCCTGCCAGGGTTAGCTCCTCACAGTGCAATATTTTGGCATAAGTTTCATATTATCTTTGAAAATATTTGTGTCTAAACATCTATTTTAAGGTTAAGAACCACATGGACCTCTTGCAGAACACCATCATCACTGTCATGTGACTGATTCCAGTAACTCTAACTGCCTAAAAACTTCCACATCCACCCTATAGTAAAGAACTGAGTTCTGTTCTTATATTCAGGCTGGTGAACATCCCATCCCACCTGATTTACAAGAAGTCACTTTGCTACTATACAATGTAAGTAAGAAGTACTATTCACAGAAAGTAGGAAATCGTGTAAAGAGTCATTTAAATACTAAAACTATTCTAAAGTTGAAACACTGTGTAGTGTGTATATTTGCCTTTAGTCTTGGTCTGTGGAGTGATAGTCAAGTTTGTATATCCACCTGAGAAGCTGAAGAGGTATGGTACTTCCTCAGAAAGATGTCTGGTGCAGCCAAAGATAATGTCCAAGACGACAAATTAGAGGTTAGCAATCTAACTCTCAAACTCCAAGACTGAAGGAAAAGAATGTATTTGGCAACATAAGTCAATCTTTGTTGGATATGAGTTCCTGCCACAGCCTGTAATGACTGTTTTTTGTTATCCTGAGTAAAAATGTTCACCCCCCCCATCTTTATCTAAGTAATGCAGGTTGAACAAGAGACATTGATCTTAGCAAGTAAAAATAAATATAGCAGAAACTCAACAACTGCAATCTTTCCAAGGGCAAATGTGTAATTTTTTTTTTGTTGTTGTTGTTATTTAGGGAAACTGCTTATCTTCCCTCTGGCAGTATTCATATGTCTCAACTCATCTGATCCAAGGGAAAAGAACATAATGATGTGAACATTTATACATTTATGCCCACCTAATATATTGAGAAACCCATTTAATAAAGTAGGAAAACACTATATATAGCTATACTTCTGTACTAAAGTAACTTCTCTCACTATTATTCCTGGAGATCTACTAACAAAATATACTATTTCTGTATACACTGTGTTAAATTTTGATTGTCTAGTAGTCTTTGTTCCAAAGGGAAGAATATATTATCAGGAAACAGAAATTTTTTTTTTTTAAGTTGGAGTCTCACTCTGTTGCCCAGACTGGAGTGCAGTGGCCGCTCCCGGCCACCGCAGCCTCGACCTGCTGGGCTCCGGCGATCCTTCCGCCTCAGCCTTCCAAGTAGCCGGAATTACAGGCACGCGCTACCAACGCCCAGCTGATTTTTTGATTTATTGTAGAGATGAGGTCTCGCTGCCCAGGTGGGTCTCGAACCCGCGGGCTCAGGCAATCCACTCACCTCAGCCTCCCAAAGACGCGGGATTACAGGCTGAGCCACCGAGCCCGGCTAGAAAAATAATTTTATTGGGCTGGAAGTTGAAACTGCCACCTAGCCTCTTTGAATTCCATATTGAAATATCAGTCAAAGAAGGAGTTTCTGTATTTGATGGGGAGACTAATGCTGACATATAAGGAGCAGTTGGCTTGCTACTACACAATGGAAGTAAGAAGGACTATGTTTAGAAAGTAGGAGTCCCTTAAGGTGTTACTGGCTACAAACACTATTCTAAAATATAAAATGCATTAAAAATTAAATATAACCTGTTAGGAACTTTTGAATTTTGTGATTTCCTAGGCCTATATTTTGCAAATACCCTATTCATATTATACAACTGACTTTAATTTCCATAGTTAATAAATAATTCAAATTTCTATATAGTCAATATTATTTTACTATCAGTGACTATGTCTAATTTGTCACATGGGATATGCTTCAAAGCATTTAAGATTTTGATATTCTATTTGAGATTATATATAATAATGCCATTCTACAGAATACATTAAATTTATTATTGATAATATTTTGGTCATATTGCCTGGATAGCAAAATGAGAACAGCACAATTTCTGTAATACTATATCATATGAAAAAAGAATACTGAAAAATGTGGTAAAAAAGGACTCTGTTTTCATGTCTATATTCTATTATATGGGTCATTAAAGGCTACATATTTGTGATTTATGAAATAATGAGGTAAGAATCAGCTGAAAAAAAGACCGGAGGATATTGGTAAAGTTTCACATACATCTAAAAGTAAAGTGAAAGGGGCAGAAATAAACTACCTTTTTTATACTCAAGGACATAATCACTGAAGTAGCTTTTACTTTCATCATGGTGAAATGTCTATACATGGACTGATGAGAAATGATGACAAGTGTCCCAGCCATTCCTCGGACCCTGCTAACTCAGTTCATTAAATGTATTCAGCTAATGAAGCTGAGGTCATAAGCTCAATCCCCCTGTGGTCTTTATATTTTCTGAACTGCCATCACATGAAATCATTTAGAGAATTCAGACGGGAAATATATAGGCATTCACTCTAGTTAGGCATCTTAATTAGATCAGTCCTCTGCCATCAGAAGCAGCATCTCATTCAAAGCATTTTGTATAAAAGCTTTTTACAAACAGTTTGTTTCATTATCTACCATTTAAACAAGTACTTTCTCCGAATTTATATTTTAATATGCTAATCTGAATACCAAATTCTTTCATTAATAGGAATGTTAAGGTCATATGAAATTTTAAGTGAAGTAGCACATTTATCCCAATTTCATTTTTTGCTTTTTGGTTAATTTTCTATTTGTCCTTCAGAAAGTGAAAAATGAAGTAGCCAAAATGATATTTAGGATCCTCAGATATACAGATATTTTTCTCAATTATTGATATTTCTACCTGTGGTGATGCAGAGTGTTTAAGTCTTGACATGTACTTAACAACTATAGATGATAACTTGTGAACTAGCT
Organism: Carlito syrichta; assembly: GCF_000164805.1. Classification (NCBI taxonomy): domain Eukaryota; kingdom Metazoa; phylum Chordata; class Mammalia; order Primates; family Tarsiidae; genus Carlito; species Carlito syrichta. The sequence continues at coordinate 12,130 of NW_007260101.1, forward strand.
AGCAATATAGTGAAAGTGAACTTTAAAAATCACATTTTTATGCTGATGAGAATACCAACTCATGCAATGAATAAACAGGTTATTCCTCATATAACAAAAGTCTAATCCAAGCTCATCCTAGAAATATAAAATATTCATGTAAAAATGTTGTCATGTTGATAATTACAAATATGTATTCAGTTAATTTCACTAAAATATTTTAACATAAACATGGCTTGGAAAGCTTATAAGTACTTATTGAACAAAAACATCATTTTTCCCTAAAAATTATGTCAAGTATAAAAGTTAAAATTATATTTGTATAGATTTATAATTTATAAGCTATAATTATGCAATTATGAGTATAATATTTATAATTTATATGATTTTCTCAATAAAGACAAAGAATAATCTACAGATTTAGATTTTTCATTCACTTATTTGTGAAATATTTAACTAACATTATTTTTTTTTTTGAGTTGGAGTCTCACTCGGTCGCCCAGACTGGAGTGCAGTGGTCGCTTCCGGCCACCGCAGCCTCGCCTGCTGGGCTCCAGCAATCCTTCCGCCTCAGCCTTCTGAGTGGCCGGAATTACAGGCATGCGCTACCACGCCCGGCTGATTTTTTTTTTAATTTATTGTAGAGATGAGGTCTTGCTGCCCAGGTGGGTCTCGAACCCGCGGGCTCAGACAATCCACTCACCTCAGCCTCCCAAAGGTGCGGGATTACAGGCTGAGCCACCGAGCCCGGCTTCTTTCTCTATTTCTTACATGCACAACACACTCTCACACACATATATGTCCCATTAGATTTTAGTAATAAAAATTTAAACCTAAACTATCTAAAACTTTAATACATAATATATCAATTTGTACTTAAAACATCGCTAGGTGATATAACATATTTCTTGCAGCAAGAGGAGGATGAGGAGAGATAATATGGCATAGAGTTTAAAGTCATGTTACTAGCCATGTAGTTTTAGGTTTTTTTTATGTTTCTAATACCTCTCTAAGTTTTGTTATGATGTTTAAATAAGTTAATATATGGAAGTGTATAAGGCAGTGCCAATATTGGTGGCATTATATCTGTGTTTTTGTAGGTATTTACTTTCTGTTATCATCATCATTATAAGCATCACCAGCATCATTATCATATTATAAAAATGGCTACAATCATTTAATAAATAATTTGACCTGGACAGTTTCTTAAAGGTATTGGTTCTAGCTACCTATTAAAACTATAAAGCCTATATAGTAAAAAAAAAGAATGAATCACTTTACTTGTTTAACTATTTTGATTGCTTATGATTAGTTTGTATTTAACAATGAAACTTACAAACAAGTAAAGGTCTTTGGCCAAGCTGGTGAAGTATTCCAGAGATGCCAGCTTCCTGTCAGAAAGTGAACCTTGCTAATGTCAAAAAATACTTTAAGAAATGGATGCTAACATGTCAGATAATAAGTAGAGGATAGTATGGAGACCTATGGGATGTTAATGCAAGCCAAAAATGTATTTGGGGCAACATAAGTATTAATGAGTATAGAGGATTCCTGTTTCATTTTTTTACCTATTCTGAAAAGATCTAAGTTGCTAACGTGTCTTTTTTTTAATATTTCTTTTTGTTTTGGAAAGTGGGTCTCACTATGTTCCTCAGGTTGAAGTACAGTGGTTATTCACAGGTGTGATCATAACACACTACGGCCTCCCCTTTTGGCCTCCAACGGTGTCCTGTCTGAGTATCACAGTATCACTACCATGCACTGCTGGCTAAAATATGTCTTATCAAAAGAGAATAGATCTTTGCAGTTTTCCTACACAAAGTTCCTCTCAGGTATTAGTTGTTAAAAACTCAAAACACTTTCTAGTGTAATGTAATGTAGCACCAAGTACCTACTTATCAAGCAAGTAAGAGAAGCATAAAACCATCAAGTACAAGTATAAATTCTTTTAAAGCTGAATTTTACACACCCAAACACATTTTTGCATACATACATATTCAAAAAAATGAACAAATGCATGTGTATATTTGATAATAACTATGCAAAATATATACACATTTAGTGATAAGACAATGTATATTTGACTGCATATAGTTTATCTTATAAAATAGCGTATATTTGCATTTATTTGGAGCTTAAGGAGTAGGGATAACGATTTGGTTACAATAATCTGATCAAACATTATAATCTTAATTTAACTCACAATATCTGCAATTGAAAGAAATTTCCTATTTTCCAGAAGAAAAAGAATGTTAACAGCTTGCTAATAGAAGAGATAAAGAATAACAGAAATATTTTAGCACTGCTATCTTAACACATAAGAGAGGAAACAATGTCTAATGTACCCCTAGATGTTTTCAAACATGCATGTATGTAAAACACAATTATCTTCCATTCTTACTTTCCTCTGTTGATTTTTAGTAAGTCCCTGGAGAGAATTTGATCCTGGACAATTGTATAAAACTGTTCATTTCTATGTTGAAATCAAGCTCTTAAATTCATCTCCCTTATTACATTTTCATCATAATGTAGAGAATGCGTGGGGGTAACTTGATACCCGAAACATCTTTCCTACATGATGAATCTCATACTTTCTGATTTTCTTCTCAGTATGGCACCACCATCTTGAATTTCTCTGATGCAAATTTTGCAAAGATTTGGGCAATTACTTCTCATTAAATCTTCTATATACCAATTCATATTAAACTGACCCATCTGTTTATGTTTTGTTTACACTAACCTTGTGAACTTGGTTTTGTTTTAGTGCTGTTTGTAGAGATTCACAGATAATTATGAGTATTTATTTTTTACAATGCCGTTAGAATCTGGACATCTTATTATGTCTTATGGTCAATTTTATTTCTCCTCATTTTAGTCCTAGGAGAATCTACAGACTTCCTCTGAATATATTTTAGCCCTACCACATGTGGCTATATTTCCAAGTGCTATTTACTTCATTTGCAAATGGCTTATCTCTTTATGTTTCCAATGCATGGGGTGAAAACTCATTATCAGGGTAAATGGAAGTTATATCTGCACAGTGAATCCATTTATAGAACTTTAAGTCAACTTGCTTAAATGCTAGATTCTTGTTCTACTCCCTTTTACATTTGTAAAAAGGCAAAGCAGTCAATAATTGCCTTATATAGATAGATACATAGACAAATCTCCACAAGATATTTGGCCTATATTCATTTTACATGATTACTAGATTTTCATTTTAAAAAATGTTGAATGCTATAGTCTTCTTATTTTGATCAATATATCATCATCAGAAATTCCCTACTGATTAATCCTGCTCACTTAGCAAGATTTGTAGTGGGATATGGGCGTTGAGTTTTTGTTATTTTTAATATACTATGAGTCACCCATAAGAAACAACATTAAAGTTGTAACATCCAGACTGGTAGAGATGTTGAACAAATTCAGTTAATACAGTCAGTGGAAGAAAACAAAAGATGACATGATAAAAAGAAAACAAAAAAGATGGTAGAAACAAATATTAAATCATCAGTAATTACAATAAATTCTAAGCTTTAAAGTAATAGGCTAAAAGTAAAAAGAAGAAGTCCCAAACAAATATTTGACTTAAAAATAATTCTGCATTATATTGCTTCCAATGACACATTTAAGAACTGGAGATATGGATCTTTCACTATACCAATACTAGGCCATCTTGGTTACTGCAGCCTTGTAATAAAGTTTAAAGTCTGGAAGTGTGATACTTCCCACTTTGTTCCTTTATTATCTAGCCATAAAGAAGAACAAAATAATGAATTTTGTTATTGGATGGAGTTGGAGACCATCATACTAAGTGAACTATCACAGAAACAAAAAATTGAATTCCGCATGTTCTCACTCATGAGCCCTGAACTTCACCTGCATGTAGCCGCCTACTTATAGAGTTAATCCTCATTTTTACTTCACAGCTCTGTGATAAAATAATAATAATATGATAAAAAATAAAGGATACAAAAACTCAGCACTAAAATTATGGTCATAGGTCACATAAAGAAAAGAACAAAATGTGAAAGCAATATTCTAGTGTAATCATTAAAGTATACAAATCACAATTGAAACAACTTTATTCATTTTTCATAAAAAGAAGCTAGAAACTCAAATGTCCCCCAGGCAACTTTTTGACATTCTCTTTTTCTAAGGATAGCCATTATTTGGGCTTCTAATACTATAGATCAGTTTTGCTTATTTTTGGATTAAGAGATTAAGTAATAAAGAGACTATGACTTTCTGTCTGGATTGTTCTCTCTCACTTCCACACTATCTCTGAAGGAAGCCAGTAGTCATGTTGTGACTTGGTTTTTGAAGAGACCCACAAGGTAAGTAACTGATATCTCTGAACAACATCCAGGGTGGACTATGTGAGTTAGCTTGAATCACACAGATGAAATCACAATAATAGTCACCATTTTGTGTCTGATTTTGTTGCTTCAATTTTTGTTTGCAATATTTACCAAGGTTTTTTTTTTTTTATGCAATTGTCATTTGTTCATTCTAACAGATGTCTTTCTTGTTCCACTGAATTACCAGTTGTTAATAAAGAAATTACTCCAAAATATTGAGGCTTAAACCAATATCAATAATTATCTCACAGTTTCTGTGGGTCAGTAACCTAGGCAGAAAGTAGCTCTGGCTCAGGGTCTACCTAAATATTGCAATCAAGATATGACCCAGGTTGGAAGTCACATCCAAAGCTTTAAAAGAAGAAAATCTGATTCAAGCTAACTCATGTGGTCCATGCTAGATGTTTGTCAGAGACATAAATCACTTACCTTGTGGGTCTTTTCATAGGTCAAATCACAACATGATTGCTGGCTTCCCTCAGAATGAGTGAGGAAGTAAGAGAGAACATTCAAGATAAAAGCCAAAGTCTTTTTATTACTTAATTTCAAAGTGAAATGCTCTCACTTTTTGTGTATTTTATTGGTTATAAATGAGTCTTTGGGTCCAGTTCACAATGGAGTGAGGCAATTATACAATCTTGTGATTGTGTTTATACAGGAATCACAACTAACCACATCCCTTGTATGAATATATGACAGTTTATTTATTCATTCTAAAAAAGATGCCTAGTTGGGTTGTTTGAGATTTTAGCTATTACAAAAGGAACTCCTATGAACATTCTTGTACATGTATTGTGAGGAAATATATATATATTCCTCTTGAGCTTACACCTAAAAGTGAAATGACTGGTGAACAGAGTCTTCATATATTTAGCTTTTTCTGATACTTCCAGTTACAAAAGTAACTGGCTACAAAACTTCAGATTTCAATAAGCAGTGAATTAAAAAGTGTTAATAATTTTATAATCCTCTAATGTTTCAACTAGTTTATTTATTTTAGTGCCTTGTATATCATAAAATAATCTTTATATTGTCAAGATTCAGGAAATATTTTCCTTTGATGTGATTTATAATTCTTATCCTTTACATTTCATGCTTTGATCTAGATAGTATCTAAAATTTAATTTTTTGTATATTTTTAGTTGCAAGTCAAGATACACATGCACAACACACAAACACATGCATAGATATTTCTGTCTGGATATCTAGTTGATCCAGTGACATTGAGGAAGGAACCATCCTCTTTGAATGTTATTACAGTGCAGCATGTATACAAGTGGCACTAATGTTGTTTTATTCTGTGCCGTACTTCCTTTGTACCCTGTTTCAATACCATATTATTTTATGGCTTTATAATAATTGCTAATATCTAGACATATATTCTTTGGAGTTGTTTTTTCAGTTATTCTTGCTCCTTTGTTTAAAAAAAATTAAAATTAGCTTATCAATTGACCTCAAATACTATTATTTAATTAATTAATTACCCTGATGATTTACTCAATGTCTCAGATGGTTTACCTTTCAAAAATTGTGGTTTTCTATTTTTATTTTGATGACTTTAGTCTTCCTATTTCTCAATTATACTACCATAGGTGATTTTTTGCATTTTTTTCACTTTGATGATAACCTTTGCTACTGATCAAGGTTGCCATGGACTTGATCATTTTCAACCTATATATCACTTTCATAATTTCAAGAGATTTGTAAAGAAGAAAGTTAGTCATGGCTAGTACACTTTCCATCATTAACCAGAAAGAAAAATTCAGCCCATGATACCTGTGAGCTGGTCTGGTAGTAGCAACTAGGCTTTGGCACTATCGTGAACTTGGTGGGTCTCACAGTTAGATTTTGGCATTCTCTTGTTGACCAGAAGCAATAAAGCCACTTTTACCATGATGGAGCAAAGCAAAAATAGTTCTACTCTCCAATCAAGTCTGTACATGGACTGAGGTAAAAATATCACTACTTCCTCAGGCCTGAACACAGACCAAACGTGACCATTGTTCAAGAAACAAAACATCAAATATCCCCCTCTCTTCACCAGTTTGTAGCTTTTTTACCAATCTTTATAATTTAGTGCGTTGACTCAATTTTCCTTTCTTCTGAACATCAAAATGCTCAATTACAGAATTTCTTCTTGACAGTATCTAAAACAGAGTAAAGCCTTGCTCCTATAAGTCCTTTCCCCAACCACCTAACAAAAGCCCACATTCTAAAATAATTCTTTTTAAAAACACATCTACTGAAATGCTCCACAATTCCTCATGATATAAAGTTTCTCTTAAAGCAACAATAAATTAACTCAACCTGTTCAACTACAGGTGTGTTCCTGGTTGTTTTGGCTAAAGGGTATTGACTTTAACCAATAAAAAACTTCATTTATGAAAAGCAGCTCCATGTTGGATTTTTTTTTACAGATATGAGAGAAAAAAGTTTATAAAAAGAAATAATTTGTTATGGAGTTGATCATTTGTTTATAATTTTCCACGTTAAGTATGCAGCTCAAACTGTTCATATTTTATATACTTTTAAAATAATGTTTACATACAAATTTGAAAAAAATTTAAATGAAAGAATTCTCAATAAAAAATGCTTTTTTCCTGAATATTAGTGTTGACAAAAACTATTAATTTTATAAATAAAGGAATAAACAATTCTTCAGGTTGCTTAGTTAATAAACTTGCATGTTTCTATCTTGTTCACATTTTTAATCAGAAGCAAATATTCACCTTTGAATGTTTTCAAGTTCATGTCCTTAGAACAGATTATTTTTCAAAAAAACTATGTAAATGCAAACATTAAATGACAAAATGCACTATTTTTGTAAAGCTATTTTATAGGCATTATCTAATGTATGCATACTCTCATATTAATTCAATTTATTTTCTCAACACAAGCAGTTTTCATGGGATTTATGTGAATTATACTATTTATAAAGTTTAATGTGATTCAACATAATAAAAGCATTTGCATTTCAACAGAGTCCTTCAGTAGATTTCATGCCAAGAAGCTCACATCCTTATGTTATTCATTTGCTTCTTAGCAGTCTTTGGACAGGATATTTCATGACCTGGCCTTATTACTCGGTGGCACTTAACTCTCTCAGACACTACACATTTAAAGAATAAAAAACCAACTGTCTCAACGATAGACAGTATCTCTACATTTTTCACTCTCTGCTGAATTATCATATAAATTGCCTTTACACACTTTTATCACACAATGAACACAAAACTCAGTCTTTCCCTTGGTCTCACAACCTGTCAGTTTAGGGTCCCAATTGCCCCATTATATACTGTTTCATAAATAAAAATCTTAGAGATTGTTTTTTTAAAAAAAATATAAATTAACTCTAATTTGTAAGTTGAATGTCACATTCCAAAACCACTAATGACATCATTTTTTTTCCTAATCTTATTTGACTCCTCTGCAGATTATGCTATTACCCCTCCTTATAAGGATACTTTTTCTCTTGATTTCTGTGACCCAGCTTTTACCTCCCATTTTTCTTTGTGGGTTCTTTCCTTCATTCTCCTCTGTCACATAATCCCCTTCTACTGTCTCACTAGTGGCAGGAATCTGTGAGATCGGTAGTGGTCTCCCTACTCTTCCCTCTTCGGACCTTCCCTTAATTGACATTCATATTTTATGGCTTTAAACCCATCTTTTGACAACCTCTGAATACCCAAGTCTTCTGCTCAACTCTCCTGAAAACTTCAGGATCAGAAATTCTGCTTTCTTTTTGACTGCTCAACCTACCTAAAAAGCTTTTCTTATATCTTACATCCTAACAGTAAAATTTTGAATTTCTCTAGAAATATGTTCTTCCCCAGAGATGTCCATTCCTGTAAACGGCAACACTATCATGATACATATCTGCTTTTACTCACCATGTCTATTAAACCATCACGTCCTGTGGATCATGCATCCAAAATATGCCACAAATATAAATTCCTTTCTCTTTCTACTTGGTTACAATCTCAAGAAAACATCAATAAATGTTAGCTAGACTGCTATAGTAGCTTTCCAACAACTGCTCCTACTTTCCTATTGCTCTCTCACAAACTTTGGTGGATATTTTTTATTTCTAGTGTAATAATCCATTTGTGTCTTTCTTCATTCTAAAAAAAAAAAAATCTGAAATTTCAAATTGTGCAATTTGGGTGGGCGTCAAGTCGAACTCTTTTAAAGAGAGGTACATTTGGCTTAATAAAAACCAAGTATATCAAAACTCCATAGGACAAGGTTTTTAGGGTAGGTGAATGAAACATAATTATTTATCAAAGTAATCAATTTCAAATAACATCACTTGAGGGTTAGTGCTTCAACATATGGATTTGTGGGGGAACAATTGTTCAGTCTATAATACTTTGCACACAAAATACCATTGAAATGACAGAATGCAGCCGGGTTCGGTGGCTCAGCCTGTAATTCGGTGCTTTTGGGAGGCTGAGGTGAGTGGACTGCCTGAGCCCGCGGTTCGAGACCCGCCTGGGCAGGCGAGACCTCATCTCTACAAT
>NW_007260101.1:21107-25971 GCF_000164805.1 Carlito syrichta
GGGCGACAGAGTGAGACTCCAACTCAAAAAAAAAAAAAAAATGACAGAATACATAACAAACAAATAATTTCATAGTAGCGGAGCTTACTAGGAAGGGTGCCATAAGGGATGAAAAGCATTAAAATATTTCTAGATCTAAGAAAGTGGATTGCATTTGATTGATGGGAAAACAACAGAGTGGAGGGAACCAAAACTCAGTATAAACCGGGCTCGGTGGCTCAGCCTGTAATCCCGCGCCTTTGGGAGGCTGAGGTGAGTGGATTGCCTGAGCCCGCGGGTTCGAGACCCGCCTGGGCAACTTGGCGAGACCTCATCTCTACAATAATTCAAAAATTAGCCGGGCATGGTAGGGCGCGCCTGCAGTTCCGGCTACTCGGAAGGCTGAGGCGGAAGGATCGCCGGAGCCCAGCAGGTCGAGGCTGCGGTGGCCGGGAGCGGCTACTGCTCTCTAGTCTGGGCGACTGAGTGAGACTCCAACTCAAAAAACAAAAAACAAACAAAAACTCAGTATAGGTAAATGAATGGAAATATAAATAGCTTATTTTTTAAGAAAAATAAAAAAAATTTTTTTCAGAGATCAGAAATAGGAAGAGTTGTAGTTATAGGTCAATTAGTAGAAATTAGCAAAGTGATTAGAAGATATATAGAATAATCACCCATTTGTGGCAGACAGTTTGAATAAAATTTATTAAAAAGAAGGAACAACTTCATCTTTAAAAGCTATAGAGATGTTTCACTGTAGAGAGATTCCATTCTGGGGATTTTATAATGAAAGAAAAGACCAAATTATCCTTTGTGTTGTTACTTGTTTCCTCTGCTCTCCCTCCTCTTACTGTTTCCTGCAACTCCTGATCCCTCCCTTATGCGATTGTGATAAATGTTCAGGTCCTGCCTGAAGTGAGAACATGTGGTATTCAGTTCTTTGTTTCTGTGATAGATCATTAAGTCTGATGGTCTCCAACTCCATTCAGTTTACTGTGAAGTCCATGATTTTGTCCTTCTTTATGGCTGCGTAATACTCCATCGTGTACATGGACCACATTTTCTTTATCCAGCCCACTTCTGATGGGCAGTATTTTGAATATGATTTCTATTTTCACCTCTGAATATTTCTGGATGGTTGCTTACCTAAATTTATGTCATAAGGATCTGACATTAAAACATACATTTGAATGGTGCTTTGTATCAGTTAGATTTCGTATTTATGTATTTATCTTATTCCATAAAAAAAACACATTCCCACAAAAGCAAAAGTAAACACTCTGAATTTCATCAGCCATTTTGTGTACTACATGTAGGAGAATATTAATGTCATATCCACAATAAAATAATATAAAATTCTTGGTTAGGCATTTGTCTTCTTACAGTGTCCCCTGCTTGGTGTTATATTATTGCCTGATTTTCTGGAATAGCTCTGGTTTTTGAAAAAAAAATGAGTATCTTCATCTACTCCTCAAGGGACCTAGTTAGGCATTTAATCATATTTTTTACCCCATGACATCTGGATCAATTAAATAGGAAGCAGAAGAGAGAAGGGATGGGAGAAGATTCTCTCTTTGACCTCACCTTTCTTGGAATTTTTTTGTTCCTCTCCCACTAACACCCATCACTATACATTTATTTGCAAGTGATTTTCATTTTAATCTAAGCCTTGAAGTTTACTTTGTTCCTAGTGTTGCAAGAGTTTTGAACTCCACTGTCCGCTGAAACCAGCAATCTTGCGTTCTTGTCCCATGCCCAAGAAGGTTAAGGAACGCAGGCAAAAGAATGAGTGAAAAAAGGAGTTTATTAAGCAACAAAGCTCTCTAGAAAAAGAGAGGGGACCCAAAATGGGTATTCGGTGCTAGATTATTTGGTGGTTTTTAATCTTACCTTTTCTGAGGGTGGTTCTCTTACTTCTCATCCTCCCCTTACTTCCTGAGACCCAATTCTTATTGCACATGCGGGTCCTTTACCAAATTTACTCCATCTTGAATATTATCCATAAGTACCATAGAAAAGTCCACTCAGGGGGGTAACAATGAAAATGCTATGCTAATGATATTATAATAAACCAAGGTCAAGTTAGGTAGGACATTTAGTTAAGCTACTACGCCTGCATTTAAGTAGTAAAAAGTCCCTTTTAGCTGCACATCCTGGGTTGTCAGGATGTTCTAACCACATAAACTATATTTCCAGCTAACAGTTACATAATGGGGCTGCTGCAGGGGATGTTCTCACAGGTGTTAATTCTCCTTGGGACCCTCCCTTTCCATCTGCCTAACCAGCTTCTGAATATCTGCTCTCTCACTAGATTCCATGGACCCATATAAGAAGACAAATTAAACTATATGCTCAAATTTTGTATGTATTCTCCAGTAGGGATTCTCATACTTGCTAAAATATCACAAAATCTGCCCAAAGAATAGAGACTAAATATGTAGTTAGATAGATAGATAAATAGATAGATAGATAGATAGATAGATAGATAGATAGATAGATAAGTTTTCATACATAGAAAGAAACATTCTTAAAGAAAACAAATGTGGAAGTTACATTTGCAATTTGCTGAAAGATTTTCTGGAACAGGGAACAAACATTTATTCCACCCCGAAGGGAGGAGAATACTGGCGGCAGCACAGGAACTGCAAGAGTATCACTTGGACACTTTGTCTTCTTTATGGAGGAGGTGAAGTGTCCTGATGATGAACCTTATTTTGAAATAGGCACTGTGGAATGTAAAGCAGTGGCTAACTGGCTACACTGAGGATTAGAGCTGAGGTTGCTGTTTTTAAAATACAAACTTGTCATAATATATATACATACAATAGTATAATTTGTTTAAAATTCTGGATACTTTTCTTCAAGGTCACCATTTTAAAACTTGAATCTATTGAATGAAGACATCTAGATTATTCCTCAATATTAGTTGTTTATATCAAATTTATAAAAAAAACAGATGAATAACTTTATTTATTATTTATTAATTAAATTAATTATTTTTTAATTTTTATTTTTTAAATTTAAAGATGTGGGGTACAATTCAGGGTTAAGTATACAAATGTTCATTATACAGGTACCCTTCTTGATGAGGTGTTCCCCCCCTCCCTCTACAGAATTCCACTACTGTCAATTCTGTTCCCTATCCCGGCAATTTCCAACTACTGACAAACCTTTTCTTATAGTGTTATGATAATTGTTCAAGGCCCACTTATGAGTGAGAGCATGTGATACTCAGTTTTTTGTTTCTGTAATAGATGACTCAGTTTTATAGAGTCTACATCCATCTAAATTGCTGCAAAATTCATAAATCTTTCTTCTTTATGGTTGTGTAATATTCCATCATTTATATATACCACGTTTTTTTATCCAGTCTTCTTTCAATGGACAGCATGGTTGGTTCCATGTTTTTGCTATTGTGAACAATGTTAAAATAAACATGTGTGTGCAGGTTTCTTTTTCATAGAGTGATTTGATTTCCTCTGGGTATGATGCATTTATAACTTAAATTAATGGAATGGTGACCATTCCCAAAAGTATCAGGTGTTGGGTTACATGCATCACCCTTTCAGAATTCTCATGGTTTTCAGGATCCCAGCATTGCAGAAGAGACATGGGACACGAGAACATTGTACTATTAATTGGACCAAAGTCGACTGCACATGCTCATTTTTTTCCGATCGTTTACTTTTTTGTTACTATCTCCTAGTCTGGATTTTTTTATGCTCTCTGGTTCTGGTTTCCTACTTTCCCATTCTAATATCCATGGCTCAGTGATGCCTATGCCAGTGTGAGGTTCACATGCCTCCATTTTCACCAAATGTCACATCTAATAACCAATCCACCATGGTTTCTTTGCATTAATAAATGTGGTTCTTTTAATGTGTGAGTTTTTTCTTACCCACATTCAGGAAAAAGTAAAAAAAAAAAAAAAAAATATATATATATAATACATACATATATATATGACACAGTGTATGTGATATACGATTAAATGTATTATGTATATTTATGAAAATGAGAAGCATTTATATTTTCTATTTATTAGAGAAAATCAGTTCTCTAATATATACTATGATTTCAGACATAAAATTGGTGAAAAGCAAACTTTGCAATTTGTCTTTTCCTTCTTGTAGCATTCTTTTGGTGTGTAGCGTAACTCACGCTCCCTGAAAAAATGAATTTCAATTTGTTAACTTAGAAAAAAGGTCCATAGTCTCCTAGAATAAGATAAAGAACATTTATAGCTCCCCAAATTCCTTCACTGACTATTTGTGATATTTCACCTTTCATTTGTACTATTAATAATTTGTTAATTTTCCACATGAATTTCAACCAAATTGCTAGGAAAAGCAAAGAAATTATAATGGTTACTAAAATAATAATTTACTACATAATATTAAACAATCACTTGTATCAGCAGTAGTTTTCACACAATATTAAAATAAACATTCTAAGAACACAAGTGTGTTATCAAAAAGGCTATAGCAAAAACAGTATAGTGCAAAAAATTAAAAGACTCACTACTGATAAGCAATGAAATTAAAATAAAAATTCACAAACTCTTTTTGTCAGAATTACATAAGGAAAGAAAACTGATTCTCCACTGATTAGATAAAATATTTTCTTTTATAATATCTCATGATATAAAATTAAACTTTTTTTTTTTTTTTTTTTTAAAAGAGAGAAAAAAGCAGGTGGTATCACATGACCAGACTTCAAACTTTACTATAAAGCTACAATCATCAAAACAACTTGGTATTGGTATAGGTACAGGCATATAGATGAGTGGAATAGACTTGAGATTCCAGAAGCGAAACCTCAATTTCTCAACCAACTCATCTTCAACAAAGCCTCCACCACCTACCACTGGGGAGAGGAGAAC